>NC_140176.1:28910611-29105611 GCF_963971535.1 Notolepis coatsorum | reverse complement strand
TAAACGCTAAAAAATAAAGTTTAAAAAAAAGAAAATACATGGAACAGAGCAGATGGCAGTAGTAGTAAATACAGAGGGAACAATACCTACCAGAGCAAACATGTCATTCAAGGGAAGCTTCTATCACTGGGGTTGCTCTTATCAGAGGGCTCCAAATATTAGAGAAATACCCTGGTTTTCTCAAAGATTAAGTTGAAATATTAACCTTTATTGATTGTAACAGTATAATAATTAAATAATCTATAGAATAGAATAGAAGTAGGGCCTACTTTATTGATCCCGAGGGAAATTCAGCATTTAGGTTAATAAACATTTAGGTAGTCAAAAATCACAAATAAGAATAAAAATACAGTCAGGGATATACATTCTAAAATATGTATATACATTCTAAAATATTCAGCCAAAATATACAGTAAAATGTACAGTTAAAAATGTAAGTGTCGACGTAAAGGTAAAAAGTCATAAGTCAAAAAGTTAGTACAGTCATTCTGTGCTCAGTGAGTCACAGTGATGCATTATATATAGTCTGATGGCTGTTGGAATGAAGGACTTCCTGTGCCGTTCAGTGTTGCATCTTGGGAGTCTAACACTGAACGTGCTCATTCTATCAGCCAAGTATACATACCTCCATCAAATATTATGAACCTATACGGTTTGATCTTCACTGGGAGGCTACCAGGGGGAAATGGGATGACAACGTGGAAGAGGAAGTGGGGACTGATGGCCCTGACCTGCCTTGTCTCTGTCTAGAGACGTCTCACGTTCTTGTCATCTTGATGAGTCCCGGTTCCTTCTTCCTCGCCTGTGGAGGAACAGTGTTTCCTGTTCAGCAGTCATTCTGTCCTTGATGCTTGTAAGGATAATGTTGTCCTTGATGCCTGTGAGGTTAATGTTGTTCTTGTGGGGTTAGTGGGGAAATTGCGTTTCAAAAAGGATTTTATGTTTTGTTAACGTTCCAGTTTTTACAAGCTAACCTTAAATGACCGGGTGTTGCCACTGGTGACCTAATCTGCACTGCTAAGCTTGTTTTGGTAGCAGTTTGAACTGCCGTTTAGAAATTCAAAATCCATTGTATTGTGATATGTTTTTGTTTCAATATTTGATCAAAAAAAATCAAAATCCCATGCCTTATCAGAGAGAGAAATGTATAGTAGAAGGCCTTGTTCACAGCCTGCATGAACCACAGAGAAAGCTAGGAGCGATCTATTAATAGTAGGGATGCTCGATATTGGCTTTTTTACCGATACCGATATACCGATATTGTCCAACTCTTAATTTCCGATACCGATATCAACCGATATCACATTTTAATGCCGTTATCGGCCGATAATATCGGTAGGTCGATAATATCGGACACCCCTAATTAATAGTCCACTTTGCTATAGCGACCAGAGAGACCAGAGACACCAGAGAGACCAGAGACACCAGACAGACCAGAGAGATCAGAGACACCAGAGAGACCAGAGACACCAGAGAGACCAGACAGACCAGAGACACCAGACAGACCAGAGACACCAGACAGACCAGAGACACCAAAGAGACCAGAGAGACCAAAGAGACCAGACAGACCAGAGACACCAGAGAGACCAGACAGACCAGAGACACCAGACAGACCAGAGACACCAAAGAGACCAGAGAGACCAGAGACACCAGACAGACCAGAGACACCAGAGAGACCAGAGACACCAGAGAGACCAGACAGACCAGAGAGACCAGAGACACCAGACAGACCAGATACACCAGAGAGACCAGAGAGACCAGAGACACCAGAGAGACCAGCGAGACCAGATACACCAGACAGACCAGATACACCAGAGACACCAGAGAGACCAGAGACACCAGAGAGACCAGAGACACCAGACAGACCAGAGAGACCAGAGACACCAGACAGACCAGATACACCAGAGACACCAGAGAGACCAGAGACACCAGAGAGACCAGAGAGACCAGATACACCAGAGAGACCAGACAGACCAGAGAGACCAGACAGACCAGACAGACCAGATACACCAGAGAGACCAGACAGACCAGAGACACCAGAGAGACCAGAGACACCAGAGACACCAGAGAGACCAGAGACACCAGAGAGACTAGAGACACCAGAGAGACTAGAGACACCAGACAGACCAGAGAGACCAGAGAGACGGCTGCAGCCACGTCACCAGAGAGACCAGAGACACCAGACAGATCAGAGACACCAGAGAGAACAGACAGACCAGAGAGACGGCTGCAACCATGTCACCAGAGAGACCAGAGACACCAGAGACCAGAGACACCAGAGAGCCCAGAGAGATCAGAGAGACCAGAGACACCAGAGACCAGAGACACCAGAGAGACCACAGAGATCAGAGAGACCAGAGAGACCAGAGAGATCAGAGAGACCAGAGACACCAGAGACCAGAGACACCAGAGAGACCACAGAGATCAGAGAGACCAGAGAGACCAGAGACACCAGAGAGACCAGAGACACCAGAGAGACGTCTATCAAGGCACTTCCTGCTACGGCCCATTGGACACAACTTCATGTTTATCAGCCCTTAAACCGCATGTTTATCAGCCCTTAAACTTCATGTTTATCAGCCCTTAAACTTCATGTTTATCAGCCCTTAAATTTCATGTTTATCAGCCCTTAAACTTCATGTTTATCAGCCCTTAAACTTCATGTTTATCAGCCCTTAAACTTCATGTTTAAGTAAGGGATAATGTATAGCTACGAGGTCATTGTCGCAAAATACTTGACCGACACGAAGTTTAAAATACCGAGCCGCCTCGGCGAGGTGTTTTAAACGTCAGTGAAGGTCAATTATTTTGCGACAATGATCGAGTATAGCTATACATTATCCTGCTTATTACATGGCTAACTTACTAACAATATACCTAATTCATTTTACATCGACTCGCAACACTGGTTCTGGCTCCGCTCGTTGCTCCGCCCTGTCATCGCTGGCAGCTTCCCCAGCAGCCGGCAGTGTCTGATTGCACTGATGTCAGTGGGCTTGATTGCGAACAGCTGCGCACAGCGGCCATTATTGTTCCACAGAGGTCCGTTATTGGGTAATATCGGACCTCTGACGCGCGCTATTGACCAATCACAAGCAAGCATTTCGGCGAATGTGAAAACGCCATGTAATAACAGCCATTAAACCTCATGTTTATCAGCCCTTGTTTATCAACCCTTAAACTTCATGTTTATCAGCCCTTAACCCCCCCCTCCTCCCCATCTGTGACTCATACGCACCTCCAGTTCCAACATAGTTCATATCATCACATGTTGCTCAAACATATCATCACCTGTTGCTCCATCATATCATATCACCTGTTGCTTCATCATATCACCTGTTGCTCCATCATATCATCACCTGTTGCTCCATCATATCACCTGTTGCTCCATCATATCATATCATCACCTGTTGCTCCATCATATCACCTGTTGCTCCATCATATCACCTGTTGCTCCATCATATCATCACATGTTGCTCATCACCTGTTGCTCCATCATATCACCTGTTGCTCCATCATATCACCTGTTGCTCCATCATATCACCTGTTGCTCCATCATATCACCTGTTGCTCCATCATATCACCTGTTGCTCCATATCATATCATAACCTGTTGCTCCATCATATCACCTGTTGCTCCATCATATCACCTGTTGCTCCATATCATATCATCACCTGTTGCTCCATCATATCACCTGTTGCTCCATCATATCACCTGTTGCTCCATCATATCACCTGTTGCTCCATCATATCATATCATCACCTGTTGCTCCATCATATCATATCATCACATGTTGCTCCATCATATCACCTGTTGCTCCATCATATCACCTGTTGCTCCATCATATCACCTGTTGCTCCATCATATCACCTGTTGCTCCATCATAACCTGTTGCTCCATCATATCATCACCTGTTGCTCCCTTACAGGAACATTGGGGGTACATACAGGTACATACCTGCATATAACCCTTTTTACATCTGTATATCTGTACTATATCTATATCTGTACATATCCCCTACCTACTCTTACTAGTTACACTGCTGACCAGTATGACTTACTACCATAGTGTCTTTATACCTGTATCACTTTACATATTAATACTACAACTCTGTACATCATTTGGTAGAGCGCTTCAAATCAAATCAAATTTATTTGTAAGGCCTGACAACTCATGTTAATGTCCCCATGGGCCGGACACGTCTTCTTTAAACAAGTCAAGAAGAAACATCACAATAAATCAAGAACAAAACAAAAACACCATAAAGTCCAATTTTTTTTAAATAAATAAAATAAATGCAACACTCCCAGACATACCCCACGCGAAGGTAAGGAAAAACTCACTAAAACCTAGCAATAGGAAAAAATGCACCACAGGCAATGTGGATGAGAGAAACCTTAGAAGGGCCGTTCAAGGGGGGATCTCCCTTCTTAGATGTCGGTGATAGTAGTGTTGCAATAAAACAGGCGAAACAGTTGGTAAGCATGCACTCATAAGTGTAATGAAACACAGATAAGTGCATGCAATAGCAACTGAACATTTTGAAAGATTAAAAATAGAGCTGATGGTGGATCTATTTGAGGCAAGGGGGCGGCGCAGAGAGGGTCGCATCCTCCCGGTCATCATCACGGGATGTCCAACACTCCGGTCATCACTACGAGACAGCCAGAGACAGGGGGACAGGCGTTAGACAGTTTGTGTGATTGTGATGGGCGGCCATAGCAATAGATACAAGTGGTAAGCATATATGTGAATAGAATATATATATCTAGTAAGCATATTATGTGAATAGAGTAGAAGTACTTAACCCAGCAATGAACTCTAAACCACGTTGACAGACCACGGACAGAAGACGGTAAGAAGCTGATCCATAGCCTCTCGGTGGTGCACATAGAACAGTCACTGCAATATTGGCCAAGACCGCGAGACATCCACCACCTTGGTCAACACTACGAGACAACCACTCAGAGAGATGGGGGGGGGGGGGTTAGGGTTACAGGGGGACAGGGGTTAGAGAGTTCCCATGTTTGTAGTGGGCGGAGATGGAGCAATAAATTCTCTTCTCTTCTCTTCTCTTCTCTTCTCTTCTCTTCTCTTCTCTTCTCTTCTCTTCTCTTCTCTTCTCTTCTCTTCTCTTCTCTTCTCTTCTCTTCTCTATCTCTCTGCTCCACCCTTCCTCTTTCTTCCAGTACCAGTTCCACCGTCCATCTTCAAGCCAAGGGATAAATAAATGCACATTTCCTGCCAATTAACCTGTAGATCACGCACTGCAGTCTTCCGTCAGTCCTGGCTGGCTGGCTCGTTTCAGCCTTGCGCAGTACAGTGTTGCCTTCAAGGCACTTCCTGAATTAAAAGCTTTTTTTCTGCAGGTCATTTAGCAGGACAGACAGACAGACAGACAGACAGACAGACAGACAGACAGACAGACAGACAGACAGACAGACAGACAGACAGACAGACAGACAGACAGACAGACAGACAGACAGATCTTAATCTGTATAGTTAAATGAGCTGAGCTCTGCATGTTGTGGTGTGTGAGATAATGGATATGCGTGCGTCCATTACATTATTGGCAAGTATATCACAACACTTAATGTAAAACAATCTGAACTATCCCTTTAAGGTTAAGGTAAGCTAAGAGGTAAGGTAAGGGTAAGGTAAGGGTACGGTTCCTTACCGGCACCAGAAAGAGAGAGCATATCACACCAGTCCTAGCCCCCCTACACTGGCTTCCAGTCCCACTTAGAATAGATTTCAAAATCCTCCTCCTCACCTTCAAGGCACTATCGGGTGCAGCACCCCTATACATCACCGAGCTCATCACCCCCTACGCAGCACCCAGGTCACTAAGATCCTCCAACCAGGCTCGGCTGGTCCCCCCCCCCGCACCAGACTAAAAAAGAGAGGCGATCGCTCCTTCAAGGCCGTAGCCCCCAAACTATGTAACCAGCTTCCCCTGGACATTCGATTTGCCCCTACGCTGGAGACATTTAAGGCCCGTTTAAAAACCCACTTTTATTCCCTAGCCTTCGATTAATCCTGATTCTCCCACACCCTAACCCACACACTCCCATGCAATTTTATCCTGCCCCCTCCCTCTTGTATCTCTTCTTGTGCTCCTCTGTCCCTGGTGTGCTATACTGTACTTTGTGCTCCCCTATCCGCTTGTCCTATTTTTTGAATGTACTGTCCTGTCCTGTTGTGCCTTTTTGTATTTGTGTATTTTATAGGACATTGATTTTATGCTTTGACTGTACTGTACAGCACTTTGGTTGGCTCTCGAGCTTTTAAATGTGCTCTATAAATAAATTACTTGACTTGACTTAAGGTAAGGGTTAAGGTAAGAGTTCTGTTTCTAATCAGGTTTTTTTTATGTGAATAGAATATATATATGTAGTAAGCATATTATGTGAATAGAATAGAAGTACTTAACCCAGCAATGAACTCTAAACCACGTTGACAGACCACGGACAGAAGACGGTAAAAAGCTGATCCATGGCCTCGGTGGTGTACATAGAACAGTCACTGCAATATTGGCCAAGACCCGGAGACATCCACCACCTTGGTCAACACTACGAGACAACCACTCAGAGAGATGGGGGGGGGGGGTTGGGAACAGAGGTTAGAGAGTTCCCATGTTTGTAGTGGGCAGAGATGGAGCAATAAATACATGTAGTGAGCATATGCATACATGGTGACAGTAGAATCAAAGTATAAGAAAATTGTGAAATTGAGTAATAGATAGAACTATTGCAAGCGTATGTATACAGGATGAGATACAAGACAACAGCTCAGGGCCGTATGCTCAGGGCCAATTCAAAGCGGGATCTGGAGAAACTTCAGCTCGCTCAGAACAGAGCGGCACTTCTCGCCCTCCGTTGCTCTGTGAGGAGCAGTGTTGAGGGAATGCATGCCGCTCTGTCTTGGCTTAGAGTGGATCAGAGGCTGGCATGCAGCCTTGTAACATTTTTGTTTAATATTTATAAAATTGGTAAACCTAAGTCTTTGTGGTCAGAACTACAACCCACCAATACTAGACATGGCTATGTCACCAGACACGCCTTGGGTCTTCCTTTTACTCTACCTCTACCAAGAACAAATGCACTTAAGAGAACCGTAATGTATAGAGCTGCTGAAAACTGGAATTGTGTGAAGATAATATAGGGGTGTAACGATGCGACCTCACAACGATTCGATTCGATTACGATTATTCAGGCAACGATTCAATGCATCATGAAATCTCTTCATTTGACCACGATTTGATTCGATTTGATTCGATTCGATTCGATACATTTTCGATACATTTATTTTAATCAGTAAATTCCCCAAAAAAATTTGAATACACAAATGTGGCTGGGGGAACTGATTCACTCAGCATGAATGGACTATAGGTTAATAAAAACAACAATATATTTTTTTCCCCCGATTAATTTCGATTATAATTTATTCTAACATAATTCAAATCGATGCATCGATTCTAACACATTAGAATCGATGCATTTAGATTAATCAATGCATCGTTACACCCCTAGAAGATAATGATGATCAGCAACAAATTTACTTTTAAGAAAAAGTTGAAAAATGCTGTTATGAATAATGATATACAGTTGAGTTACTGATTTATTTAGTTAGTATTGTTAGTTTAGTTAGTTAGTTTAGTTAGTATTGTATTTGTGGCTAGAGCCTTTGTGTTTTTTTGTGTGTGAGATTTTAAAGATATTGAGAATGTACTCAGGCTAAAGTGTTTCTTATGTTTCTATTGTTTTTTTTATTACTGTAATGTAATGTACTGTAATGTTGTAAGTTATGTGTTCGGACCCCAGGAAGAATAATCTTTCACCCATGGTTGTAGACTAATGGGGATCCATAAAATAAACATAAACAATAAACATCTGATTAGCCCTATTACTCAGTAGTACTCATTTATATATTTTAGACCCAGTTTAATCACCTGTACATTGTATATTGTTAATGTACTTTACTGTTACTTTTTGTTGTTGTACTGTACTTGTGCTTATGATGACAATACATTTTAATCGAATCAAATCCAATCTAATCGAAACCTAAACTTGTATAGCAAACTGCGTAATAATGATCCACAAAGAATGGATTGCACGGAGCAAGTTGCACCCTTACTTACAATTCATTATGAATTGAAAATGGGGGACCCTGATGTAAACAAGACGAAAGTCTTTCTCTGGTCTGCATCCCCTTAACAATTGTGTGTATTGAGCCGTACTGTATTGTACCCATTCTGCAATCTGTTAATAACATTTTCATTCAATCAATCACAGTGCAGATTGATTGATTAAATGAAAGTTTTATTAACAGATTGCAGAATGGGTAGGCTACAATCAGTGGTGCAGTCCTAATATGGGAACTGGTAACACGCCACGCCACGTGCACGCGCACGCGCGGGTACGTGCATGCGCACATAACTGATTTATATACACACACACACACACGCACACACACACAAGCGCATATACGCAAGTGCAATCTTTCTATCATACAAGCTCTTCTTGCTCTCTATTTGTGTGAATGTGCGCGTGGAAAGCTGGCGCGCAGCACAGACGCTTGATTCAATATCATAAGCAGGTAGACCCCCATCACGAATTCCGAGCCACATTAGTATTCACCTCCACTGCCTGTGTCACACAGAATGAAGGGGGAGATGCATTCAGATAGCCAACACCCAGACACTTAGTCTACCTGCGCTTTTTGTTATGTAAAACGGTGGCCGGTTACTAGTCACAACGAATGGATACAGCGCATTTTTGTGTGCGCGTACACGCAAGTACACATCCGTGCGCGATCGCGCGTACTTCTGCCTCAGTGATCTGGTAACACGGCGTGTAACCGGCTGTGACCGCGACTGCACCACTGGCTACAATACAGTACGGCTCAATACACACAATTGTTAAGGGAATGCAGACCAGAGAAAGACTTTCGTCTTGTTTACATGTACCCATGTACATGTCAAAATACTTCCCAAAGGTCAGTGAATACCACGATCACAACACCAGAGGGAGCTCCACAAATCATGTAAAACCCAGATTCGGCTCAAACAAGGGACTAAACACGTTTCGCAATTATGCCACATCAATGTGGAACGCCCTACCTAAAGCTGTAAAGGAATGTGAATCACTACCCACTTTCAAAAACACTCTCAAAAAACACCTACGTGAGACTGCAATTCGAAACTGGCCCCTACAAATGTCCTAACCTAGTTGTACAGTAAATGACCAAGTAAGGCTTTGTCAGTATTCCAATGTACAGTGTAAAATGTTTGTGTCCCCCCTACCCAACCCCCCCCCACCCCCCCCCCCCCCACCTCCAATGTACAGCCCCCACCCACCCAACCCCACCCCACCCCACCCACCCAACCACCTCCAATGTAGATTACCCAGTATGGTTGTCAATATCCCAGTGTACCCAACCCCCCCCCCACCCAACCTCCTCCAATGTACAGTTTCTACGTCAAATGTATATACTCCCTTTTCCTGACTCCTTCTGTATCACAAACAGTACTGTATTTGCAAATCTGGTATGTCATAAATGTATAGATGTAGCAGTACTGACTATCTGTATGTCATGTATGTCATATATGTCCTGATGAATTGAAAATGGGGGACCCTGATGTAAACAAGACGAAAGTCTTTCTCTGGTCTGCATCCCCTTAACAATTATATGTATTGAGCTGTACTGTACTGTACCCATTCTGCAATCTGTTAATAAACTTTTCAATCAATCAATCAATCCCCCATTTTCAATTCATAGTATTATGATGGCGCCGCTCCGACCGGCTGCCTCTCTGTTCGCTCCGTCGAGACTGTGTTTACTTTTGTTAATATTTATAGTTTTTAGAGTTTTGTGCGTACCAACTGTTGGTGCATTTAATGTATATGACCGTCAGTCACTCATAGACATTGGATTACGGGAAACTTACCAACTGGATTACTCGCTGGATCAGCTTTCCGAACCGCATCAATGGCCTGAAGAAATTCTCCGGAGATTAGGACCAGATCCTTTGTTCCCAGAGCCCAGGAAAAGACGACGAGGAAAGAGGGCTGGGATCCGTAACAGGCTGAGATCCAGACGCCACCGTACACCACTGCCCAGTATATTGCTAGCCAATGTACAATCAATTGACAATAAACTGGATGACATCCGAGCAAGGATTCAATATCAAAGAGACGTTAGGGACTGCAATGTCCTCTGCTTCACCGAAACATGGCTCACACCGGAGGTTCCAGATCACGCAATTCAACCAGCGGATCACTTCTTTATCCATCGCAAGGATCGGTCATCAGAGTCCGGTAAACAACGTGGAGGAGGTATTGCCTTCATGTTTAACAAAAATTGGAGCGATCCAACGAACGTGAAGGAATTATCCAACCACTGCTCCCCAGAACTGGAATATATAACCATCAAGTGTCGTCCTTTCTTCCTCCCGAGGGAGTTAACGGCGATCGTCCTGATCGGAGTGTATATTCCACCGCAAGCCAGCAACAAGGTTGCGCTCTCCAGACTACACGACGAGGTAAATAGAATACAAGTGGCTAACGTTAACGCCGCCATTTTAGTACTGGGAGATTTCAATAGCGCCAATCTGAGAAAGGTATTGCCTGACTTCTATCAGCATGTGACTTGCAACACCAGAGGCGGTAACATCTTAGATCACTGTTACACGCAATTTAAAGGTGGCTACAAGGCTCATTCTGATAGTGGCTTTGGTAAATCAGATCACGCGTCAATTTTTCTTTCACCAAAGTACAAACAGAGAATTAAAAGTACTCCCGTAGTCTCGCGAGAGGTGCAGAAATGGGATCTGACGTCAGAAGAGACGATCCGGTCAGTGTTTCACTACACAGACTGGAATGTGTTCCGCGACACAGATAACATTAATGTCTACACGGAGACAGTGCTGGACTATGTTTGTACTAGGGTGAAAGAAACAATCCCCACTACCAAAATGAAAGTTTACCCAAATCAAAAACCCTGGGTAGACAAATCCGTCCGTGAAGCTCTGAGAGAGCGCACCAAAGCATACAATGACGGCCTAGTGGCAGGCAACATGAATGACCACAAGGTGGCGCGACACAACGTAAGGAGGACAGTGTCAGAGGCCAAACGGCGCTACAGGGATAAAATTGAACTCCAGTTTGAACAAGCTGACTCTAGAGCTATGTGGCAGGGGCTCAAAACGATGACAGACTACAAAGGCGCCTCCCTCAAACTGAACAGTGACATCTCCTTAGCAAACGACCTCAATACCTTCTATGCGAGGTTTGATGCTGGTAATAACAACACCAGCTCACAAGCCTCGGCAATGGGGGGGGGGGGGTCGGCTGCTGATGGAGGCGCAGTGTTCAGGGTAACAGAGCATGAGGTGAGGCGGACCTTTAAAAAAGTGAATATCAGGAAGGCAGCAGGTCCGGACGGCATCCCCGGCCACGTCCTAAAAGTCTGTGCCGACCAACTGGCCCCAGTATTCACTGACATATTTAACCTGTCCTTAGAACAGGCTGTCATCCCCACCTGCCTGAAGAAGTCCACTATTATCCCTGTACCCAAAAAATCCAAGCCTGCTTGCCTCAACGACTACCGCCCTGTAGCTCTCACCTCCATAGCCATGAAGTGCTTTGAGAAGCTAGTAAAGGGCTACATCTGCTCCTCCCTCCCCATCAACATGGACCCCCTGCAATTTGCATACCGCCCCAACAGGTCCACGGAGGACGCCATATCCCATGTGCTGCACACAGCAGCATCACACCTGGACAAGAGGCAGGGGAACTATGTGAGAATGCTATTCATCGACTACAGCTCGGCATTCAATACCATAGTCCCCTCCATACTCATAACCAAGCTCAGGGACCTGGGCTTGGGCTATGACCTCTGCCAGTGGGTCTTGGACTTCCTGACTGGCAGACCCCAGGTGGTGAGAGCAGGCAACTGCACCTCCTCATCCATCACCCTCAACATAGGGGCCCCCCAGGGCTGTGTTCTGAGTCCCCTCCTCTACTCCCTGTACACACACGACTGTGTGGCTCAGCGGAGTAGCAATACAATCGTCAAATTTGCTGACGACACAGTGGTGGTGGGCCTGATCTCTGCCAACGACGAGAGGGCCTACCTGGAAGAGGTCAAGGTCCTGGCGGGATGGTGCCAGGAAAACAGCCTCTCCCTGAACGTCAGCAAAACAAAGGAGATGATTGTGGACTTCAGGAGGTCGGGGGTCAAGGACTACAGCCCCCTCAGCATCGACGGGGCACCGGTTGAGAGAGTCAACAGCTTCAAGTACCTCGGAGCCTACATATCCGAGGACTTGACATGGACCACACACATTAACAGTGTGGTGAAGAAGGCACGACAACGCCTCTACTTCCTCAGGCGCCTAAGGAAGTTCCAAGTCAGCCAGAAGATCCTTAAGAACTTCTACTCATGTACAATAGAGAGCATCTTGACCGGCAACATCACCTCCTGGTTTGGGAATAGCACTGCAAAAGACCGAAGCAGACTACAAAGAGTGACACGTTCAGCCGAACGCACAATTGGAGGGGGGCTCCCCACCCTCCAGAACATTTACTACAAGCGTTGCAAGGGCAAGGCTAAGAGAATCATTAAAGACTCCAGTCACCCGAACAACTGCCTCTTTGAACTGCTGCGGTCAGGCAAGCGATACCGGAGTCTCAAGGCGAGCACAGAAAGACTCAGAAGTAGCTTCTATCCCCAGGCCATCAGGCTGCTAAACGAACAATGAATGAACACTACACAACAACAACCACCAAACGCACATAGCACACACATCCACACGCACACACTCACTTTAAACAAACACACTGTAGCACCCACTCCACACACTTTATAGCACACACCCACTTTAAACAAACACACTGTAGCACCCACTCCCCACACTTTATATTTATGGATGAAGGATTGCACTACAACTCGTACACCTTACTGTAAATTGTACCTAAAATTGTACCTCATCCCATTTCTGCTTTGCACTAGATAGTACTGTACATTAGTACACTGCATAGTATTGTGTATTGTATATTATATGGTAACTCAGAACATTGTACATATGTCTATACCGAACACTGTGACCTCATTTTCTTCTTCTAAATTCATGCTATATTATGTTATTATGTTATTTGATACTATCTTGTCTAGCACAGTCTCTGGAGCGTAACAGTAAGAAGCATTTTGTATGAAAGTATTCTGTACTTCTGTATGACAACTATTAAAGAACTTGAACTTGAACTTGTAAGTAAGGGTGCAACTTGCTCCGTGCAATCCATTCTTTGTGGATCTAGCTGTGACGCTGCAGCAGTGATCCGGTCTCCGGGGTTTGAAGCTCACCAGCCTCACCTCTCTGCTGAGTCTGCTCAGCGTCAATGTGAGCGCCGTCACTTTCTGGGCAGAGCGCACTGGAAGAACCACCCGTCCAGAAACTGTTACAGTTAGAATCAGGTAGAACCAGGAAGCTGTAGGTCCACTTCTGACTAGACTATAAGAATAATTGACTTTCACTTTGTTTTATCACCATCATCTTTAAAAGTGTTTTATTTTGCACGGAGCAGCTGCATATAGAGTCTAGACCGAACTGCAGTCAAATCAGTATTGTGTGGAAGAAGCGCGTATAGCGGAAGATTCAGCTTCATCACCACTACCATGTCTGGCGAGGAGACACCGGCTGACCAGCAGCAAACCGAGCAGAACGCGTCGGATCCACCGAGCGAGGCTCCCGGTCCCCTTGACGCGGCGACGGCGCACGGGGAACCAGAGACGCGCCGCCCGGCGGAGGAGACGCCGCCGGTCCCCGAGGAGGAGGAGGAGGAGTCGTTCAGCTACCGCGCGCTGGTCCTGACGGCCCACGGCGGTTATGACAGGATCAAGCTGCAGGTGAAGAGGGGCAGACCTGCCCTGCAGCCCGGGGAGGTGCTGGTCCGCGTCAGGGCCTGCGGGCTGAACTTCGCGGAGCTGCTGGGGAGGCAGGGGCTGTACGAGCTGCTGCCCAACCCGCCCGTCACCATGGGCATGGAGGCCGCCGGGGAGGTGGAGCAGGTCGGCGAGGAGGTGACGGGGAGGAAGGTGAGTGTTTAGTGTCCAGGCAGGAACTCATCCCGTTAAAGTGGGTGTTTAGTGTCAGGAACTTACCACGCTAAAGTGGGTGTTTAGTGTCAGGAACTCATCCTGTTAAGGTGAGTGTTTAGTGTCCAGGAACTCATCCCGTTAAAGTGAGTGTTACTGTTTAGTGTCAGGAACTTACCACGCTAAAGTGGGTGTTTAGTGTCAGGAACGCATCCTGTTAAGGTGAGTGTTTAGTGTCAGGAACTCATCCTGTTAAGGTGAGTGTTTAGTGTCAGGAACTCATCCTGTTAAGGTGAGTGTTTAGTGTCCAGGAACTCATCCCGTTAAGGTGAGTGTTTAGTGTCCAGGAACTCATCCTGTTAAGGTGAGTGTTTAGTGTCAGGAACTCATCCTGTTAAGGTGAGTGTTTAGTGTCCAGGAACTCATCCCGTTAAGGTGAGTGTTTAGTGTCCAGGAACTCATCCTGTTAAGGTGAGTGTTTAGTGTCCAGGAACTCATCCTGTTAAGGTGAGTGTTTAGTGTCCAGGAACTCATCCTGTTAAGGTGAGTGTTTAGTGTCCAGGAACTCATCCTGTTAAGGTGAGTGTTTAGTGTCCAGGAACTCATCCCATTAAGTATTTTATTTATCCCGTTAAGTACCTTTTGATTTGAGGAGCCAAGCGACAGGATCTCTCCTCCCCTGTGAGAATAGAAGGGAATACAGTAGAACAGAAGAGACGATCAATAACACTGCTGTGTACTGCAGTCACCTGTTGGCTTTGCTGTTTTTAATTGAATTCGTTTTATATAAGCTTTACACCCGTAAACATTAGAAAAGGCTAATATATTATATTGAGTTGAGCTGCTCACTGACAACTCACAAGCAAGTGGTCTGGTGTGTTATTGTAACCAGTATGTATGGACACAGGCGCACTTTGGGATATGATGCATGTGGTCCTGTATGGAAAGAGACGTCACTGTGCACACAGTGTCAGTGCATTTGAACCCCCCCCCCCCCCCAGTCCTCATTATAATAATAATAATGAATGTGGGGAAACAGTGATGTTGCATATTGTGGTAAAAACATCTGTCAGTTTTGCTGCATTCAGCAGCTTCTCCGTCAAGACAGAGCTTTCTTCTCTTCTCTTCTCTTCTCTTCTCTTCTCTTCTCTTCTCTTCTCTTCTCTTCTCTTCTCTTCTCTTCTCTTCTCTTCTCTTCTCTTCTCTTCTCTTCTCTTCTCTTCTCTATCTCTCTGCTCCAACCTTCCTCTTTCTTCCAGTACCAGTTCCACCGTCCATCTTCAAGCTAAGGGATAAATAAATGCACATTTCCTGCCAATTAACCTGTAGATCACGCACTGCAGTCTTCCGTCAGTCCTGGCTGGCTGGCTGGCTGGCTGGCTCATTTCAGCCTTGCGCAGTACAGTGTTGCCTTCAAGGCACTTCCTGAATTAAAAGCTTTTTTTCTGCAGGTCATTTAGCAGGACAGACAGACAGACAGACAGACAGACAGACAGACAGACAGACACAGACAGACAGACAGACAGACAGACAGACAGACAGACAGACAGACAGACAGACAGACAGACAGACAGACAGACAGACATACAGACAGATCTTATTCTGTAGTTAAATGAGCTGAGCTCTGCATGTTGTGGTGAGTGAGATAATGGATATGCGTCCATTACATTATTGGCAAGTATATCACGACACTTAATGTAAAACAATCTGAACTATCCCTTTAAGGTTAAAGTAAGCTAAGAGGTAAGGTAAGGGTAAGGTAAGGGTAAGGTAAGGATGTTAAGGTAAGAGTTCTGTTTCTAATCAGGTTTTTTTAGGCAGAAATTATGACGAGTTCTAGCTGCTTCTTGGACAAAAAGTGATCATTAGATTAGATTAGATTGTATTAGATTACATTAGATTAGATTACATTAGATTAAAATGTATTGTCATCACAGCACAACAAAAGTGCAGTACAACAAAAAACAAGTTTCAAATGTAACAGTATAGTGCAATAATAATATACAATGTACAGATGAATTAACTGGAATATACTGTATATAAATGAGTACTACTGAGTAATAATGCTAATCCGATGTATGTACAGTGTTAAAGTATTATGTACAGTGATACAGGTATAAAGACACTAGTACCATACTGGCCAGTGGTATAACTAGTAAGAGTAGGTAAGGATATATACAGATATAGATATAGTATCTACAGATATGTAAAAAGGATTATATGCAGGTATATTCAGACAGGTGTATATATATATATATATAAATATATACTATATACTGTATATGTATATGATAAATATATATATGGTATACTATATACAGCACCACACCTCTGCCTATGCCATCCTCCTCTCCCATCCTCCTCTGGTAAATGGTAAATGGTGCATTTATATATCTTTTTTTCCAAAGTGCTTTACAATTTGTTCCTCACATTATACCTGTTCACTCACACATTCAGGGTGGAGGCAACCATGCAAGGTGCCGACCTGCTCATCTGGAGCAGTTAGGGGTTAAGTGTCTTGCTCGTCACGCTGCCCGGGAGGAGCGGGAATCGAACCGGGAACCTCCGGATTACCAGACGACTGCTTTACCTCCCGAGCCACTGTCGCCCCACCTCTCTCCTACCTTCCTCTGTCCTCCAAGCTAAATGGACAGACAGAGGAAGATTATTTTAGGAGGAGTATGCATTCCAGCAGGGAACAGCAGGCCACAAGACACCAAATCACGACAACCACGATGAGAAACTCTAGTGTTTAGAGAGAGAGCTTGGACTTGTTTTGTTAAGTCCAGGCTGAGCCAAGCTGAGCCAGGATTCTGGGCCAAACCAGCACGTCTCGTCCTCAAGCCGTTTAACCAAGACACACTTTGAGCCAAGACAGAACAGATCCACTGAAGGGAAAGACGCTCGTTCCAAGATGAGAAATAAACTATTTGAAAAATGTTACATTATGCACCCACTGCTGTCGGGTGAGATCTTTGTATCTCCAAAAAGGTTCAACTGTTCTGAATTAAGTAAAACATCTTTGTTTAGGTAGAGCAGTCGTAATCCGGAGGTTTCCGGTTCTATTCCCGCTCCTCCTGGGCAGCACATCAAAGTGTCCTTGATCAAGACACCCCTAATTGCTCCCGATGAGCAGGTTGGCTCCTTGCATGGTGAGGAACCAATTGTAAAGCGCTTTGGATATAAAGGCAATTTGATTGGATCTTGTGTCCTTTTTGTAACATACTCCAAAATGCATGAATTATGTGTGATGTGCCTGTGTGTGTGTAAATATTTCTATGGGGGGATTATGTTGTTTCCTCAAATGACCTTATACCTAAAACCTTAAACCTCTGAAATATGTGGACCGTATGTTGCCTATTGTTTAAAATTGATGGGTTCAAGGAAAGCATTTAAAGTGTGTGTGTGTGAGAGAGATGTGTATTATCATGGCTCTATTGACAGCTGGAAGTGGGCGTGGCTCAGAGATGTGTCTATTAGCATGGCTCTGTTGGCAGCTTAAAGGGGGCGTGGTTCAGAGATGTGTCTATTATTAGAGTTGTTCCGATACCGATACCAGTATCGGAAATGCCTCCGATACACCCTAAAATGCTGGTATCGGTATCGGCGAGTATGCTTCAATTCTATGCTCCGATCCCATATGACGTAATTTATCAACAACACGTGCGGTATACTCCTGCTGAGAGTGAGCATTATAAAACAAACATGTTTTTAATCGACCGTGCAATAAAGTGTCAATGCTGTTTGTCATTTTAACAGCAGATACTTTCTTAAATGCCATCGTCCTGACAGAGCGGTGTGACGGGGAGCTCTGATGTGTTCGCTTGCTGGTGTTATTAGCATTAGCTGAAGAGCTAGCTGAAAAGCTAGTTTTAGCTTAACGTTGCCTTGGCTAAAGTTGGGGCTATTCATAATCCAGCAATAATGGCTGCAGACCTGCAAGCAAAGTACAGCAAGTTGGTGTAACGGCCCTAACGGGTGTAAAACTCACTCCCCAGAGGCATCCAAACTGAGCGCTTAGGGAGGAATTCCTTTCTTGGCGCAGCGGTTTGTGATGTCACCCGCAGTGCGGACGCCTGGGGTTCGACTCCCACTCAAGGCATGGTCGAAGTCGTGGCAGGGGCGAGTTGTCTCTGTTACATTGGTGCCGTGACCCGGATGCCTTGGGTGGTGTGAGTTTAGGGGGGGTGAATGTAACGGGTGTAAAACTCACTCCCCAGAGGCATCCAAACTGAGCGCTTAGGGAGGAATTCCTTTCTTGGCGCAGCGGTTTGTGATGTCGCCCGCAGTGCGGACGCCTGGGGTTCGACTCCCACTCAAGGCATGGTCGAAGTCGTGGCAGGGGCGAGTTGTCTCTGTTACATTGGCAAAGGAGTATTCCAAGGTAAATCACTTTTTCACCAGTAACATTACATTGTCTTTCCATCTAGCTCACGTTAACGTGGCTAACCTAAGTGTCGTCACTGATCGACCTCTCGCACACATGCACGCAATTAATGACATGTTGCGGACAGCCATACCGGTGACAATGTTTAGCTTTTAGTGCCAAAGGATAAGAGTCTGAGGCGGAGTCTCAAAAGAGAATGTTGAATATTTATTGTGTATTAAAAATCACAACATACACGTTACTACTGGGTGAACTCATTGAGCATAGTTGCCAATTAATGATACTAATACTAATCTATACAATCACCTGTTGTTGACAGCTTAAAGGGGCCGTGGCTCGGAAATGTGTATTAGCATGGCTCTATTGACAGCTGGAAGTGGGCGTGGCTCAGAGATGTGTCTATTATCATGGCTCTGTTGGCAGCTGGAGGGGGGCGTGGCTCTGTTGGGAGTTTAAAGGGGGCGTGGTTCAAAGATGATGGAGCCACATTGACAGGAAGTGCTGGAGAATTCACACGTCGTCCTTTTCTCTCCTGCGTCCTTCGCGTCTTGCCAAGTTAAATGTTTAGACCTCCTTCTCTAAAGGAAGGATGCAGATTTCCAGCCAGCGTGTGAGATATCTCACTCAGGGTGCACTTAGCCGTGTCCTCGCCAACAAGTCCTATTTACTTAGTTACAAGGTGGTAGCGTTCGGGTGGTAGAAGGCCAGGACCAATCAGATCCAAGGCAGCACTCGATTATTGATCTCCTTTATTGATCTCCTTGGGGAAATGCGGGCATCAATATCTGATGATACTGCGCTTATCGGTCTCATCAACAAAGGTGATGACCGGGCCTATAGAAAGGAGATAGACTCATTTGTCCATTGGTGCGATGCCAACTTTTTGGAACTAAACATAGAAAAAACCAAAGAGTTGGTCATCAACTTCAGTAGGAAGAAGGTGAATGTCTCTCCTGTCATCATTAGCAGGAGGTTGAAATAGTCCAGTCCTATAAATATCTTGGCGTTCACCTGGACAGTAAGGTGGACTGGAAGCAGAACACAGATTCTGTGTTAAAAAAAGCCCAGTCTCGGCTTTTTCATTTGAGGAAGCTTAGATCCTTCGACATCGGCAGGTCACTTCTTTATGTCTTCTATCAAGGTATCCTGGCTAGTGTCCTGTTTAATGCTGTTCTCTGCTGGGGGGGGGGGCAGCATCACGGTTTCTGACAAAAACTGTATAAATAAAATCATTAAAAAGGCTGGCTCAGTGATTGGCCTCCCTCCTGATTCCCTGGAGATCATCATAGCCAAGCGAACTAGAACTAAACTGAACACCATTTTATCATTTGAAGGTCACCCACTGTTCAGTATTTTTGATGCTCTGCGAAGCTCATTCAGTGATAGGTTGTTGATGCCTCAATGGTCTACTGAGCGATTAAGAAGGTCCTTTGTTCCTGCTGCAGTTAAATTCTTTAACGAACACCGTTAGCACTGTGTTGAGAGGCTCTCCTACTGTGTTGTGTATCCTGTATTGTATCATGTAAATGTTTCTTTCATGTTTGTATAATTGTATTCGCTCTGGTGGCAAACCATGTTTCCCCTCAGGGATTAAGAAATAAACCATACTATACCATATCATAGCAGCATGGGGGAGGGGGGGTACAGGTATGGGCAGGGTAATAGAAGAAAGACATAAATATAGGCAATACAATTAAAAAAATAAACAGTGTAAACAATATAATTAATTCTGAATATATGTCAGTATCAATAAAAACTACAACAATGCCGTTCATGTTAATATCCGAATTCCAATTACGCGCAATTGTCATTTCATTATAGACACAGACCAGTGTGGACCTTAACACTTTGGACGCCAGACCCGATGATAGTCGGGTTAACTTGCCGACGCTTGGGGCGCCAAACCAGAGTATAGTCGCGTTTTCATCGTTATTTCTTTATTCGATATTTCCATTCATTACAGGCACACGGACATCTGGGTTAACATGGGGAATCATTCTGAGAATGCCAATGTGCAATACCGGCCGCATCCACCCAGGTGGCAGTATCGAGCACCCTTTGAAACATATATCTTGGCCTGTGGGTTGATCAGAATTCTCCGGTCAGATTTCTATTAGTCGGGCAAGGGGACCGGTTGGCGTCTATGCCTTCTACAACGCTGTTCGGTTTCCGCGTTGCCGTTTTGCGCTCTGATTGGCCGAGCGCGAGGGGGCTACCGCGAGCGGGATCGCTGCGCTCATCAACGACCCTCCGTGCTCCGGCTTTCAACAGCGGGGAGAGTATTATGGGGCTTATGCCGCGAAGCAGTAACACACATAGTTGCAATGCATCTGTCAGTCGTACTTAACTATGTGTTCACTGTTGTGTTACTGCTTCGCGGCATAAGCCCCATAATACTCTCCCCGCTGTCGAAAGCCGGAGCACGGAGGGTCGTTGATGAGCGCAGCGATGCCGCTCACGGCGCCCCTCTCCCCGCTGGCGAAAGCCTTATCGCAGCACAGCTGAGGGGCGGCGATGAAGCCCGAGTCGTGCGATTTTTTATTGGTTTGTCATGACAAACCAATTACATAATCCAACATATGTGTAAAGAAACAACATCTTCCAGTTAACGGTATATTTTTTTAATGATTGCTTACGGTATAAATTAGGTTAACTGGAGCTTAGTATTGCTGCCTGGCGCGGGAATCGGGCTTCATCGCCGCCCCTCAGGCGTGCTGCGATAAGGCTTTCGCCAGCGGGGAGAGAGAGGGGTGCCGCGAGCGGCTTCGCTGCGCTCATCAACGACCCTCCGTGCTCCGGCTTTCGACAGCGGGGAGAGTATTATGGGGCTTATGCTGTGAAGCAGTAACACAACAGTGAACACATAGTTAAAGGAAAACTCCAACATTTTGGGAAATTAGCTTATTTAACATCTTCCCTGGAGTTAGACAAGAAGATACATACCTTTTTTGTCTCTGTGCATGCATTAGGCTTAGGGAACAGTCGCTCCGTTAGCATAGCTTAGCTTCATCACTGGAAGTGAGTAGGGGCCGGAGCCTGGCGTTCCCACACAGTGTATAGTTTGATTGATTGATTGAAAAGTTTATCAACAGATTGCAGAATACACTCCAAATACAACTCCAAAACGTTCATGTAAACATGTTGTGACCTGTGTATTCACCACGTGGAGAAATAAAAAATTATTGAATTAGACAATTACGTTTTATAAGCAAATATACTTGCCCAACCACTACTGTATGAGCGCAGCCAGTGATTTCAATGTGACGGCGTGTTTGTTTACATTCTCATTCATTCAAAAGATCCGAACCGATTGAAGTTTATAGATACCATGACTTGAAATCCTCTTACCTTGACGATTAAAAGCCTCCCCAATTTAGAAAACAGTAATCCAATGGCTGGTATTGATAATATACTACTAACGCTCGGAGCTAACCAGCAACCGGACAGTCAAGCAGATAACGAGAGCAATGACTTCCTTTCTGGGGGGTTTCAAAATAAAAGAGCGACGTCTATAGCAGCGGAAAACGTTTATTTTGTACATTATCTAACGTTAACACAAACCTAAACTAACGTTACAACTAACCTAAAGTTAGTTTAGGTTTGTGTTAACGTTAGATAATGTACAAAATAAACGTTTTCCGCTGCTATAGACGTCGCTCTTTTATTTTGAAACCCCCCAGAAAGGAAGTCATTGCTCTCGTTATCTGCTTGACTGTCCGGTTGCTGGTTAGCTCCGAGCGTTAGTAGTATATTATCAATACCAGCCATTGGATTACTGTTTTCTAAATTGGGGAGGCTTTTAATCGTCAAGGTAAGAGGATTTCAAGTCATGGTATCTATAAACTTCAATCGGTTCGGATCTTTTGAATGAATGAGAATGTAAACAAACACGCCGTCACGTTGAAATCACTGGCTGCGCTCATACAGTAGTGGTTGGGCAAGTATATTTGCTTATAAAAACGTAATTGTCTAATTCAATAATTTTGTATTTCTCCACGTGGTGAATACACAGGTCACAACATGTTTACATGAACGTTTTGGAGTTGTATTTGGAGTGTATTCTGCAATCTGTTAATAAACTTTTCAATCAATCAATCAAACTATACACTGTGTAGGAACGCCAGGCTCCGGCCCCTACTCACTTCCAGTGATGAAGCTAAGCTATGCTAACGGAGCGACTGTTCCCTAAGCCTAATGCATGCACAGAGACAAAAAAGGTATGTATCTTCTTGTCTAACTCCAGGGAAGTTAATCTCTGTTTTAAATTATGGCTATGTGTCTAATCTGCCCGTCGCTTATCAATGACTTGTTTGCAGTCAACATTGTCGAAACGGATTGTTTTTTAATCGGTTCATATCCTTTTTATAGCATTTCGAAAAGCTACCGTTCTCTCGGAAAATTTCGGAAAATTGAAATATTCCCCCAGAAACGGCATTTACTGGAATATTCTAGAATACACAAAAACGTTGTAATTTTTCGGCCTATTTATGAATAGTTTTCAAATAAACGCTAGATTATCGATAGTATATGTGTACGTATGCACGCTATAGAGGCGATCTGAAAAATGTATTCTCTTATTTCCTCATCAGCGATCACAGCCAAACAGCCACATCACACATAGGGCAAACGCTGAAATCTCTGTGAAAACAGGTCTGATTATCCTAAGACTGGTAAAATAGATTCCTTACCTGAGATCAGATGTTATCCAAAAAGATTATTCCAATTCCTGATCGCCATTCCAAATATCGATCACGCTTATTGATTACAGTGTTGGTACTGTAAATACATAATCGTCGCTGTTCTGAGGGCCGGCGATCACTTGGTCTCTTCAGATGACTTGACGGAAAAATAAAATGCGCAAACTGACCACTCCCCCTGTATCAGTCTGAGCTGATGGGGTGCAGTTACACAGGGAGAGACGATAGGGGGCGGTAGCTTCCCAATTGAGCTCAGAGAGACTCTGCAGCACTAACCCATGGCTCGATTGATGAAATATGAATTCAAATCGGCAATAAAAAAAATACGGCAAACAAACGACATTTCGCGTCGGTCGGCACTCAATGGGGGGTCTGATAAAACGAGTTATGACGTCGCTGGCATCCAAAAAAAAATTATCATGTAACATAAAAAAAATCGTTGTAGGAACAGTTTGGGAGAGGGAGGTAGGGAGGGGTTTTAGTTTGTGTGGTGTGATAACAATGTTTAAATTGAGAAGTTTAGACTTTAGTTTAGTTTTACAACAGAAATAAAAATTGTGTTATAATGAAAGTGCCGGAAAAAGGTACCGTCGGTTACCGGTATCGGTTCAAATGTGAACGGTACTCAACCCTAGACTGATATGTTATTTATGGTTAGTCTTGGTATGGATTTGACAGACTGATATGTTTTTTAGGGTTAGTCTTGGTATGGATTTGACAGACTGATATGTAATTTAGGATCAGGGTTTGTTTTTGTATGGACTTGACAGTCTGAAATGTTATTTAGGGTTAGTCTGGGTATGGATGTGTCAGTCTGATATGTTATTTAGGGTTAGTCTTGGTATGGATGTGTCAGTCTGATATGTTATTTAGGGTTAGGCTTACTGTAGGTCTGAAGTGAAAGCCAGGGTGAAGTCTAAACAAGCTGTTCAGAATCGCTTAACCCTCAATGATGTCACAATGGGAGGAAGTATCTTAGATTAATCAATTATCTGTGTTTTCCTTGGAACCAGGAACACTGCCTAGTCAGTGCCTACCTAATGTACTGCCCAGTTTGTAAATGTTTTTTACTCTTAGGTGTGGGGCAGCCAGGCAGGGAAGGAAATTACCACACTGGTTGTTTCCTACACGTCTTCTCTTCTTCTCTTCTTAGTAAACCTTTATGTACGGGTTGTTTCCTACATGTCCTCTCTTCATCTCCTCCTTCCTTCCTCCTCTCTCCCTCTCTCTCAGGTGGGTGATCGTGTCATCGTCTTGTGCCACAGCGGCCTGTGGCAGGAGGTGGTGGCCGTGCCCGCTGACCACACCTTCCTGATGCCGGCGTCCATGAGCTTCCAGGAGGGCGCGGCCTTCCCTGTCAACTACATCACGGCCCACATGATGCTGTTCCAGATGGCCAACATCAGGCCGGGCAAGACGGTCCTCATCCACATGGCTGCAGGTCTGTCTGTGTGTACAGTGTGTGTGTGTGTCTGTGTATAGTATGTATGTATTGTAACAAAGGTAGCAGACTGGGGTAGGTGGAAGGTGCAATAGCTGAAGCTCCCCGCTGGACAATCCAGGGGCGTTTATTTAAGCAGAACAGACAATCATACTGGCTCCCATTGGAGCACCTAACTATCTTTACTGAAGGCCAGTCCCTAACTAGGCCGGGCCGCTGTCCGGCTTACCGGTTGTCAACTCACCAAGACACACTCTGAGGTTCTTTGTCTGTCCTCTTTTGAGAGGCATGCTGATTGCTTAATTTGGAGACATCTGTGTGTGGGGTGTGTGTGAAGCTGATTGAATTGATTGATTGATTGATTGATTGATTGATTGATTGATTGATTGATTGATTGATTGATTGAAAACTTTATTAACAGATTGCAGAATGGGTACAATACAGTACAGCTCAATACACACAATTGTTAAGGGGATGCAGACCAGAGAAAGACTTTCGTCTTGTTTACACCAGGGTCCCCCATTTTCAATTCATCAGGACATATATGACATACATGACATACAGATAGTCAGTACTGCTACATCTATACATTTATGACATACCAGATTTGCAAATACAGTACTGTTTGTGATACAGAAGGAGTCAAGAAAAGGGAGTATATACATTTGACGTAGAAACTGTACATTGGAGGAGGTTGGGTGGGGGGGGTTGGGTACACTGGGATATTGACAACCATACTGGGTAATTTACATTGGAGGTGGTTGGGGGGGGGGGGGGGGGGGGGCACACTGTATAAGCAAGCAAAACTGTACATTGAGGGGGGGGAGATTCTGTACAAACAAACAAAATTGTACATTGGACTATTGACAAAACCATACTAGGTAAATGACTGTACATTGGAGGGGGTTGGGTTAGGATATTTACAGGGGCCAGTGTTGAATTGCAGTCTCCCGTAGGTGTCTCTTGAGAGAGGTTTTGAAAGTGGGTAGTGATCCACATTCCTTTACAGCTTTGGGTAGGGCGTTCCACATTGATGTGGCATAATTGCGAAACGTGTTTAGTCCCTTATTTGAGCCGAATCTGGGTTTAACATGATTTGTGGAGCTCCCTCTGGTGTTGTGATCGTGGTATTCACTGACCTTTGGGAAGTATTTTGCCATGTACATGGGTACCTTGGTCGTGTAGTGTATCTTGTAGACCAGGCCCATTGCAAGTTGCTGTACTCTGTCATCTACTCTAAGCCATCCTAGGTTGTCAAAGTGGGCAGGGGTGAGGTGGGTTCTAGGAGTAAGGTCAAGCAGTAGTCTGACCAGTTTGTTTGTCAGTCCTCTTCTCTCCATTGGGAGGAGCCAACGGGCGGGAATGTAGAAGCCATCAACTAACAATTCCCCTAAGCCCCTTACAGTATGTATGTATTGTGACGAGCCTGGTGGGGTTCAGACTCGCCACGGTTCAAATACAAACAAATTCGAATGTCCTGTGCACGTCCCTGCACACACACACACACACACGCACACGCGCACACGCACACACACACACACACACACACACACACACACACACACACACACACACACACACACACACACACACACACACACACACACACACACATGGATTGTCGAACCCAGATAATGTTTGACCCTGGCGGCTGTGTAAAGGAAGGTCTGCCCTCCTCTTGTGTACTTCCTTCCTGTCCCACCTCGTGTACGGTCCAGAGGGGACACTTTGATTGGAGTGAGTGAGTCACCTCCACCACACCGGAGACCACAAAGACATTGGAATTGGAATGAGAACAATGCAGCAAATTGGATCATTAGCAGATGTCTTTCAGTAATACTGTACTTAGTTCCCAGGGTCCTGTTTCCACGCAGTGCCGACATTCTAGCTTCGCTCCACCAACTTTGTAGACGATGTGAAATCTTGTCAGAAAGTAATGTATCCTACACAGTCCTTTCTCAGCACACTCCATGCTGTTCCTCAGGATCCCCTTTAACTTTCATCAAAGTAACCTTTTACTTGAGTAGGATGTTTTTCTACTTTCCACCTCTGCTAACTATCTGGAGCTAGTATGAGGAACAGCATGGATTGTAGCTAACTATCTGGAGCTAGTATGATGAACAGCATGGATTGTAGCTAACTATCCAGAGTTGGTATGAAGAACAGCATGGATTGTAGCTAACTATCTGGAGCTAGTATGAGGAACAGCATGGATTATAGCTAACTATCCAGAGCTGGTATGAGGAACAGCATGGATTGTAGCTAACTATCCAGAGCTGGTATGAGGAACAGCATGGATTGTAGCTAACTATCCAGAGCTGGTATGAGGAACAGCATGGATTGTAGCTAACTATCTGGAGCTAGTACGAGGAACAGTATGGATTGCAGCTAACGATCTGGAGCTAGTATGAGGAACAGTATGGATTGCAGCTAACGATCTGGAGCTAGTATGAGGAACAGCATGGATTGTAGCTAACTATCCAGAGCTAGTATGAGCAACAGTATGGATTGCAGCTAACTATCTGGAGCTAGTATGAGGAACAGCATGGATTGTAGCTAACTATCTGGAGCTAGTATGAGCAACAGCATGGATTGTAGCTAACTAATGTTGTATTGCATTTATGCAATGTTGAAGTACGACATTGAAGTTGTTTTGGGACACATGGCCACCTATGTAGGGGCCACTGTGCCCCCCCTCCCCCTTTAATGATCTTCCGGGCCTTGCTGATGCACCGGCTGTTATAAATGTCCTGTATGCAGTATGGGTAGGGTTGCCACCCGTCCCTTAAAATACGGAATCGTCCCGTAATTGGAAACGAAAAGACGTGTTCCGTATTGAACTGATACGGGACGCCCTTTGTCCTGTATTTTAAGGTTGCCAGTTTAGTGAGAGAAATGAGCCAGCCGACCTACAAAAACAAGCAAAAGTGTGTCCAAAAGTTGCAGGAAATAAACAGACTTGGCAACTCTGGTATGATGGGCGTGCGTTCAGCAGCTCACGACCAATGAGAATTAGCGCTTTCACGTTGCTAAGAAGAGTTCTGTGCCGTTGTGCCAATCCTCCGTCTGTGTGCTGCGTGATTTCTTTTCGAAGACGCTTTGAAAATGTCTACAGCGGACACTGTCACTCCACCACGTCCTAAAAAGACAAAACACCTCCAGAAATACAGACCCGAGTGGGAAGAGGCAAACCACTGGCTTGATAGCGTCAGTGGAGATGTTTACAAAGCAAACTGCAAAGTATGTAGGCGTGTGTTTTCTGTGGCGCATGGTGGACTGACTGATCTCAAACAGCATGCCTCAGGAGAACAACATGCCAGAAATATAAGAACGCAAAGGACACAAGCACAGGTGTCACAGTTCTTCATGACTGAAACATCTCCTGAGATTGATTCGGTATGGGATATTATTTATCTGGTTGTGTTTTTAACTACATGTCAGTACTTCTATTTACCTGCCCTGGCAGCCAGGAGCCTACTCTTCTTTGCACTTTATTTTTTATTAATCTTTTAATTTGGGTCACACAAGTGTTTAATTGTATTATTGTCCTCTTTCAGTAAAAGTGTTCCCAGGCTTTGTTTTTACAGCACTTTATATGCATACAGTATTATGCTCAAGTTGAGGCTATAGTTCAGCCAATTTATTTAAACAATGTTAAATGCAAATAAAGCACTTTAAACTTTAAGTATGACTAAATGCTTTCTTGACTATATATAGTAACTGTTCCAAAATGCATAGATTTCTATGTATTTTAGGGGTTTGGGGGGCTAGCTCTTTTTAATATAAATGTCATAGATTGTTTTATTTAGATTTCATAGATTTCTATGCATTTCAGGAGTTTGGGGGGCTGGCTCCCCAAAATAATTAAATAACATAACCCTAACCCTAACCCTAAAACCGAAATAAAGTAAAAAAAAATAAATAGTGACCAAATCCGCCCCTTTTTCGCCCCAAAAAATTCCCCAAAACTGCCCACGCTCGATGATAGGTGTCCCTTATTTCTATTGGTCAAAGGTGGCAACCCTATCAGGGTGCTACACAACACAACCTGACTCATACCGTTACCATTAGGTCCACACTGACTCAGACATGTTGAGAAACACTTTCTATTTGGACCATTTCATGTTTATGCTGTCAAATGAAGAAGTATCACACAGATGTCACATATTCATTGTGCAAGTGGATCTGATACAAACAGGAAATTACAACACTATCTAAACTGCTGAATTTCTATTTGAAAGATTGAGATAAAAAGGGACAGTCCTAACTAAAGTCAGGTCTCCTATTCTCAAGTGGTAATTTGGGTTTTGGAACGACACCACTTCCAGATTACGATGGTCCATTGGTGATACATTTTTTTAATAAAAGAAACTCACATGGCACCAACATAAACTGAAGCCGGATTAAGCAAAGCTCCAAATCCCCAGGCCTTGACCGGTTTACTCATATATATTCATATAACACTTAAAGTCATTGGTAAACAAACGTAGTGCTGAAAATATACACTTTGACTGCTGTTTGGATAGGGTTAGGGTCTTTACTCTTGGGCTACATTTGAAAAATAAATGCTACATTAATTAATATGGACTGTATTGATCTATTTATGGCGTGAAATTATTGTCGGTCCGGTACCAGACCGCTCAGGCTTAAAGGGTTAACAGGGCCCACCCCCACCCCCTCCTAATAGACAGTCTCCTCCCCACCGCATGTATATATTCTCTCCCCGCCGTATGTATATTTCTCTCCCACCCACCCACCCCCTCCAAATGTACAGTCTCCTCACCACCGTATGTATATTTCTCTCCCACCCACCCACCCCCTCCTAATGTACAGTCCCCTCCCCATCATATGTATATACTCTGTCAGGATCTATGGGTAACAGTACTGTATATTTGAATACCGTTTATGTCACAAATGTATCAGTACTAAATACCTGTATGTCCCTATGCCATAAATGTCATGTATGTTGAGTATGTCATAAATGTCAATATGAATTGAAAATGGGGGACCCTGATGTAAACAAGACAAACGTCTTTCTCTGGTCTGCAACAATTGTGTGTATTGAGCCGTACTGTATTGTACCCATTCTGCAATCTGTTAAATAAAGTTTTCATTCATTCATTCATTCATTCAAGGCCAAAACTCCTCCTCCGACATTTTTAAAAGGCATCCATATCACTTCTATTAAAGGAAGGTAAAGACCCTAAGGAGCCGGGTTCATATAGACCTCTCAGCCATGTTGATGCCAAGCTCTTAGCTAAGATGCTTGCCACACGATAGATAAAGACATGTTTGGGACATGTAGACTACGTGACACTCACTACAGTCGCTCGGGATGTAGAGCAGTCGTCTGGTAATCTGGCGGTTCCCTGTTTGATTCGCGCTCCTCCTGGGCACCGTGTCGAAGTGTCCTTGAGCAAGACACTTAACCCTTAATTGCTCCCGATGAGCAGGTTGGCACCTTGCATGGTTGCCTCTGAATATGTGAGTGAATGGGTGAATGTGAGGAACAAATTGTAAAGCATTTAGGATAAAAGCGCTACATAAATGCAGTCCATTTACTCACTAGAAGATATTCTAAATCCTAACCCATATTGAAATGCTGGTAGACATCACACACAAAATGCAGTTTTTTGTCTTACATTCGTTAGAACGCATAAGACATTTTTGCCAAAATGGAGCACCATGCACTTAGGTCTTGACTCTCTGAACCTAAAATCTTGCAAGCACTGTAGGGCTTGACATTATCACCACCATCCGCCAAATGCAGTTAGAATTAGGCTAAAACAGTGTATTTTTGGGGCTTTCGGTTCAGAAAAACGTAACTTCCCATGGTGCCATTTTGAAACGGACACCATTGTGTCAAAAGCTACTTGTAAGACTGCCTTGTGTCTTCATTTGGAAACGTGTGCGTCAAGAGAAAGAAAAAAGGCTTGTAATTTGGAGCTTTCTTTCCTATCTCGACTGCTCCGTGACCAGCAAGGTCTCCCCTGCATCTTCAAAAGCCTGGAGGAAGCTCATGTCAAATTGATTACATACATTGCATCACCGAATACCGTTGGAGACCTATTTCAGAACCACAACCCGAGCTGCTTCTATCCGCCCGCCTACAACTTGTTGTTGTTTTCATCCTTACTGTGATTCTCCATTGATTTTACATTGTCCAGGTTAGAGGGGTTGTCAATATCACAAGGCCCTGTGGGGATGCTCATGTGATGCAAAAACCCTGAACTTAATGGGATCCTAAAACCCTGAACTTAATGTGGTCCGGCTTCCGGTTTGAACGCAATGTGAAGCGATACGCGTTTGGTTATAGCTCCGCTCCCGTCAACGTTAATTTAGTTTAAAAACCTTATTTGAACAATACCAAAAGAGATTAGACCACATTGTATGTATTGATAAGACCTTCTACTAACTATATCAAAAGACAGAAAGACTCAACCTGGATACTAATGATAAGAAAAAGAGTGGAAAGAAAAACCCTCCAACGGCGCCGGTTTTGACACGTTCGAAGGGCACAGCTGAAGCAGCAGCGGTACCGTTGGAGACTAGCCCCGATGGGGGGACTATAGTAGAGAATATACCGGGACCAACGATGACTGGCCCCGAGAGGGAGACAGCAGTTGACGACACAACGGTAACGACGTGTAAAAATACCGTAAAAGATAAAGCAGGGGAATTTGAGAAGATAATCTCCAACAAACTCATCGGGTCCATCATTGTACCCACAACATCATCTGACACAAGCAGTGCAATTTCACATCCCGACTTCAACTCTCTGACTATCCTGATGAAGGAACAGATGGTCGCTATCGAGGAATTCAAAGCACACATCGATGCTAAATTCGAACTGGTTATGGAAGCAGCCGTTGTACAGGCCGGGCGAATCACGGCAGTGGAGAATACGGTGATAGAAATTACACAGAGGGTCCAAGTGAACGAGAAGAACCTCAACGATGGATTAACAGAATTATCGGCGGAGATAAAACAGGTGCAGGAGGAATGTCGGAAGAAAATACAAGAAGTCGAAGAGAAAGCAATGGAGAGGCAGATCGAGACCCAACGTTACTACAGGCGAAATAATATCCGCAACGTGGGACTGGATGAATCAGTCAAATGCACAGACGACAGCTTTCCAACAGTGTTAGTAGATATTTTAGGTAATAACAACCTTCCCACAGCGCAGACAGTGGACCAATGTTACAGAGTCGGTACACGAGGCCAAAGAGGTAACGGTCCGAGAGTTATCATTGTTACCCTGCGTAAGACGGTAATAAGAGACGCCATCATTAGAGCAGCGCGCAATCAAAGGGGGAAACTGAAATATGGTGAAAATTCAATAGCTATCTATGAAGATCTATGTAAGGAGGCCATCGCTCAGCGTTTCCCCTACAAGGATGTGATGCAGAGAATGTTCAAGAGTGGTCACAGGCCAATTCTTAACTACCCAGCACTGTTATCGATCATGGGAAAAGACGGTATTAGACAGGTAATACGCACGCCTAAAGCCGCCGAAGATTACATGAAGCTACATGGATCAGGTCCCCCAGGGCAGGACGCAACACTGGCTCGAATCAGATAAGCTTACTCATCTCTCTATTTCTTTGTATTTTAGTAATTTTATTAGAATGACTTTACCACGGCTCAACAAAAGTAACAGATGATATGCACGCTGGCAACAATAATGCACAAGATGTTTAATATGGCTCGTAAGGCATTATATTTACAGTCTTCTGTTCTCTGTGGAGACAATAATCCAACATTGACATTATGAATATTCTGGAACATTCTGGGCTCCTCTCTTGACTGCTCAGGGACACAAAGGAATATCCCGGAAAATACTAGAAGGTCATGCCCTGGGTAGGAAGATCATTCTGGATCATACAGCAGTGTTTACATATTTACCAGTATTCTACAACCTTCTAGAATATAATGCACCCCTTCAACGAAGGCCTGTAAATTTAACACTTACATCCGGTGTGAATAAGCATAGGATTCAAGGACTGAAGTTTAATAAGGCTTTAATAAGGCTTTTAAAAAAATATATATAAATAAAAAGACATTAGCCACATCTAAATGTATAAGCACAACAAGGTTATTCTAATATTTTAAATAATTACTCCACTGATTTAGAGATTTGCACAATGTAGCTCTAAAAGTCTCTGTTTTTCTCTTTTTTCTCTTTACTCAATTTTATTCCATCTGTTTTTCTCTGATGAGTTTTATTTTAGTTCTCACTCCTTTTTTAATTTTTTATCTTTCATTGTTATTTTTTCTCATTTTAAGGTGTTAGTGGTTATCTCCACTCTTTTCCTTTTTTCTGATGTTTCCTACATAAGTTAGTAGAAGGTTCAAATGAATATATTAATGAAGGTATATTTTTCATTTTTCAAACTATTGTTAGTACATTAATGGGAAGGCGCAAGACCAAAAGCGACATTCTATCGAATTAGAATGAACGTTTTAGATCCTATGGCAATTAGCATAGGAAGAATAGGATTACAAAGCTCAATTTGGGTAATCCGGTGGCCTAAGGGAGGGAGTCATAAGTGTAGGATGTGTCAATGGGACACAATCCTGTACGACTCTCGATGGGAGGGGGGGAAAGGGGATTTTTATTTGTATATATGTATGTTTTTAAGCTCGGCTCTCAACGGGACCTCACTAGTTGGATGTATATCTATTGTTGCCTCGCACTCCAGAAGCATTACCAATAACTACAAAACAACATGTATAGATTATGGCTATTTTGAATATAATGATCTGGAACACTGGGGGAATAAATAACCAACACAAACGCAAAAGCATGCTCACACTGATGAAAAAAGAACAGGTGGACGTTGCTCTGCTAAGTGAAACGCACATTCTAGAGAAAGACATAGATACGTTAGCGGACAACACATATCATAATATTAGTCACTCTTCTTTTGGTACGAGAACTCGAGGTGTAGCCATAGTCATTAGACGTAAGTTGAATATTGAATTAAAGGGAGTATGGTCTGATGCAGATGGTCGTATAACTATAGCTATGATTGTACACAAGAACAGGAAAATAGCGTTGGCAGCGGTATATGCCCCAAATTTGTACGAAGGGGGTTTCTTCACTACACTAACCAAAGCAATGTTAGACCTTCCCGATTACTCATTTATAATAGGTGCGGATTTTAATGCCATTTGGAATCCAAGGATGGACAAATCTTACCTCGCCTTTTCCAGCGAACAAAAGAATTAATCTAATGCATTAACACTTTGAGCGCCACGCCTGGTTTTCCGTTTTACCGGCTGAATGCCACCATCGGCGCCAATGTTAACGTTAATATCGCCTAATCTATGTTTTAAATTATGGCTATGTGTCTAATCTGCCCATCGCATTATCAAAGACTATTTTCCAGTCAGTGCTGTCAAGGCAGATTGTTTTTTTATCGCGTCGTTTCCGTTTCAGAGCAGTTAGAAAAGCCCCCGTTTTGATATAAAAAACAGCTCATTCTGGAGCATTCTATGAAAATCGTCTTTTAGTGGAATATTCCACAACGTTGATATTCGTCTGCCTTTTTATGAATCGTTTTCAAATAAACGCTAGATGATCAATATTATACGTGCACGCAAGCACATTACGGCCGCGCACGGATAATCGCTCCGTTGATTTCCTCACGGACTTTTACAGTGAAACCGAAAGAAGACATTTCACAAAACAGCTTATAACTTCATCAAACTTACTCTGATTATCCTAACACTGATAACATAGAGTCCTTACCTGACATCAGATGGTATCCAACTGGTATATTCCAATTCCTGATCACCATTCGAAAAAATCGATACGTGTATGGATCCAACGCGATACTGTAGATCTCCATGATCAGCGGGGATCTGAGGTTCCAGAATGAACTGTGGTAACCCCGGCTGGATCAGTGAACTGGAAAATGTGGAGTACCGGATTTTTTTCCCCATTCATTTTCATTGAGTCCATTCCAAAATCACTTATGTCATCTGGGAGACGACAGGGGGCGCTTTTTTCCACAGTGATCGCCGGCGCCGCTCGGCTATACTCGGGTAGGCTCGGGTGATGCAATAATTTTTCAGATCGCAAAAAAAAAAAGAAAAAAAAATCCGAGAAATCTCGTGAGTGGCTAGCAACCACCTATAAAAAAACCTGAGAAATCTCGTGAGTGGCACTCAAAGTGTTAAAGGATTGGTCGAAGATTACAGGTGTAAATGACTTATGGCGATCACTTAATCCCACGACCCGAAAGTACTCTTGTCGATCTGCGAGACATAACACATTATCCAGAATAGATTATGTCTTTGCATCCCCGAGACTATTTGATAACTATGAAGTGGAAATGATACCCAATGCACTATCAGATCACTGTTATTTACTCCTAAAAGGAACATTTGGTATACTATCTTCCCGAGCCCCAAGATGGCGATTTAATTCGATGCTGCTTAACTCTTTCAGTGCCACGCCTGGTTTTCCGTTTTACCGCTTGAATGCCACCATCGGCGCCAATGTTAACGTTAATATCGCCTAATCTATGTCTTAAATTATGGCTATGTGTCTAATCTGCCCATCGCATTATCAAAGACTATTTTCCAGTCAGTGCTGTGAAGGCAGATTGTTTTTTTATCGCGTCGTTTCCGTTTCAGAGCAGTTAGAAAAGCCCCCGTTTTGATATAAAAAACAGCTCATTCTGGAGCATTCTATGAAAATCGTCTTTTAGTGGAATATTCCACAACGTTGATATTCGTCTGCCTTTTTATGAATCGTTTTCAAATAAACGCTAGATGATCAATATTATACGTGCACGCAAGCACATTACGGCTGCGCACTGATAATCGCTCCGTTGATTTCCTCACAGACTTTTACAGTGAAACCGAAAGAAGACATTTCACAAAACAGCTTATAACTTCATCAAACTTACTCCGATTATCCTACCACTGATAACATAGAGTCCTTACCTGACATCAGATGGTATCCAACTGGTATATTCCAATTCCTGATCACCATTCGAAAAAATCGATACGTGTATGGATCCAACGCGACACTGTAGATCTCCATGATCCGCGGGGATCTGAGGCTCCAGAATGAACTGTGGTAACCCCGGCTGGATCAGTGAACTGGAAAATGTGGAGTACCGGATTTTTTTCCCCATTCATTTTCATTGAGTCCATTCCAAAATCACTTATGTCATCTGGGAGACGACAGGGGGCGCTTTTTTCCACAGTGATCACCGGCGCAGCTCGGCTATACTCGGGTAGGCTCGGGTGATGCAATAATTTTTCAGATCGCAAAAAAATAATAATAATAATAATTCCGAGAAATCTCGTGAGTGGCACGCAACCACCTATAAAAAAAAACGAGAAATCTCGTGAGTGGCACTGAAAGAGTTAATAACAAGGAATTCATTACACAACTCAAAGAAGCTCTTATAGTATTCCTACGGGAGAATGCAAACTCGGTGCAAGACCCCAGAATAATATGGATGTCGGTAAAGGGAATGATCAAGGATTTCACTGATAGCTTTTCCTCCAAAATGCGCAAGAATCGATGCACAAAACTGGCTGAACTGGAAACGCTTTACTCAACGTTATTTAATTCTTTAAAATACAACAACTCAACTCGACTAGAAAATCAAGTTAAGGTACTAAAAAAAGAGATCAATGCCATATACAGACAACAATCGGAAATACAAATACGTAGCACAAGACAACAGCAGTACTCCCAAGGTTCTAAACCTAGTCACCTATTAGCCATGCGATTAAGAATTAATGCAAAATTTGCAGATATAACTACCATTAGAGCACAACAAGTACTTGAAACAGACCCTGAAAAAATAAACGATACATTCAAAGAATTCTACTCCGACTTATATAAATCAGAAACGACCTTCGATCAAAACAAAATGGACACATATCTTAATCAAATTATTCTCCCTAAACTTTCAGAGGATGACGCTAAACAGTTAGAAACACCGATCACACTAGAGGAACTCAAGAAGGCCATATCCGAAATGCAAAGTGGTAAGGCTCCTGGAAGAGACGGTATCCCACCAGAAATGTACCTTTCTTGTTGGGACATAATTGGACCCTTATTACTAAATATGATCTTATACTCAGTCAAGGAGGGGAACTTCCATAAAAACGACAATATTGCACTCATAACAGTCCTTCTCAAAAAAGACAAAGACCCCACCGAGTGCGGTAGTTACAGACCCTTAAGCCTCCTCGGAACCGATATCAAACTGTACTCTAAGGTATTAGCCATCAGATTACAAAAGCATATGACGTCTTTAGTTCATCCGGACCAAACTGGCTTCATAAGAGGCCGCCTGATCACTGATAACATAAGACGAATACTGCACGTACTAGATGCCGACAAGGACGACACCATACCTAAGGCGATGCTGTCCCTGGATGCAATGAAAGCTTTTGACAGGCTGGAATGGTCGTATCTATGGGCAGTATTAGAGAAGATGGGGTTAGGTAAAGGCTTCATTGATATGATCACTACTTTTGGCGCGACCCGAGTCAGTCGCCATGGGTTTTGCTCAGCAACGAATGTGCACATTTTTAGTTATTATGTTTGTTTTTACTACTTTTTTTATCGAAGCATCACTGGCGGGGACGTCATACGACCGCCAGTCACTTATTGACCTAAACTCCGGACTCAAAGAGGAGTTTAGAGACACTTTATCATGCCAAGAATGGCCAACGGAGATCAGAAGAGACAATGGAGACAATGGTCAAGCGGGAGACGGACGCAGAACAAAGAAGAAACACAGGGGGAAGAGGAGCGGGATCAGATTAAGGCTAAGAAAATCTGTTTACCGTCCGGCTATTCCATCTATCTTCCTGGCGAATGCACGTTCGCTAGAGAGTAAGATGGATGATTTACGAGCGCGGGTCCGATTCCAGCGAGAGATGAAGGAATGCAATATCCTGTGCTTCACGGAGACCTGGCTGAAATCAGTGACTCCCGATCACAGCATCTCTCCCGCCAACTCCTTCACCATCTTCAGAGTGGACCGTACAGAAGCCTCTGGGAAGAGCATCGGCGGGGGTCTATGCCTTATGACCAACAACGGCTGGACTAGCCCCGGGGAGGTGAAGATACTCTCCCGTTCATGCTCTCCCGACATGGAACACCTCACGATCCAATGTCGCCCGTTCCATCTTCCGCGCGAATTCACTGCAGTGATCATGACTGCAGTGTACATTCCACCCCAGGCGAACGTCGGCAGGGCGTTAGGGGAACTACACGAACATCTGAACACACACCAGATCAAGCATCCGGACGCAGCCATGATAGTAGCCAGGGACTTCAATCAGGCGAATCTGAAGAAAGTCATGCCGTCTTTCTTCCAGCACATCGTCTGCTCCACAAGGGGAGGAAATACACTCGACCACTGTTACACCCCGTTCAGAGCCGGTTACAAGGCTGTACCGGCTCCACCATTAGCGGGAGCAACAAACACGTCGGATCATGCCGCCATCTTGCTGGTCCCAGCATATAAACAGAGATCACGTGACGCCGTCGTGTCACGTGAGGTAAAAAAATGGGACGACCAATCAGAGGCCACGCTTCAGGACGCACTAGACGCCGCCGACTGGGGAATGTTCAGGAGGAGTAACAGTGACGTCAGCGATTTCACAGACGCTGTGGTGTCATTCATAACAACACTGGCTGATAGTATCGTCCCCACAAAGAAGGCGAGGGTGTTCCCAAACCAGAAACCATGGGTGGACAGTACTATCAGAGCAGCCCTGAACTCTCGCACCACTGCTTATAACCGTGGTAGAGAGTCAGGAAACATGGAAGAGTACAAGACAACAGTCTACACTCTGCGCAAGGCTGTCAAACTTGCTAAGAGGACGTATGCCGACAAGATGGAGGCACAAATGGCACAGAATGACACGAGGCTTATGGCAGGGACTGAGGGCTATAACTGACTACAAAGTCAGCGCCCCCTCAATGGGGAGCGACGACGCCTCCCTTGCGGACCAGCTCAACACCTTCTATGCGCGGTTTGGTGCAAACAGTGGCACTGCTAGCCCAACGGCTAGTGACGTCACTGGTGCGCCGGCTGTTGTGGAGGGGGGGGGCATCCGCGGGGGGGCGGGGACGCTCTCTCATTGACGGTACACAGTGTGAGAAGAGCATTTATGCAGGTGAACACCAGGAAGGCTGCTGGCCCAGATGGTATAACAGGACGCATACTTAAGTCCTGTGCCAACCAGCTTGCCCCGGTGTTCACCGCCATATTTAATCAATCCCTGGCGGAGTCAGTGGTCCCTGCCTGCTTCAAGATGTCTACCATCATCCCTGTACCGAAGAAACCCTCCCCAACATGTCCAAATGACTACAGACCGGTGGCACTCACCTCTGTGGTCATGAAATGTTTTGAGAGGCTGGTCAAGGACCACATTTGTGCCTCCCTCCCCAGTGATATGGACCCTATGCAATTTGCATACAGGACAAACAGGTCCACTGACGACGCGGTCTCCCAGGTACTGCACAGCACCCTCTCCCACCTTAACCGTCAGAAGGGGGGCTATGTGAGACTGTTGTTCATTGACTACAGCTCAGCGTTCAACACCATAGTCCCCACCAGACTGGTGGACAAGCTGATCGAGCTGGGTCTGAGCTCCGCCCTGAGCGCCTGGGTACTGGACTTTCTGAGTGAAAGACCCCAGGCGGTCAGGGTGGGGGGTCAGACCTCCAACACCATCACCCTGAGCATCGGGTCCCCCCAGGGCTGTGTTCTAAGCCCCCTGCTATACTCACTCTACACACACGATTGTGTGGCCAAGTTCAGCTCCAACTCCATAGTGAAGTTCGCAGACGACACGGTGGTGGTGGGGCTGATCTCGGACAACGACGAGAAGGCCTACCGGGAGGAGGTTGAGGTACTGGAACGCTGGTGCCAGGACAACAGCCTGCTCCTGAACATTGGTAAAACCAAGGAGCTGATCGTGGATTATAGGAGAGGACAGCAGGAGACACACACACCACTGATGATTAACGGGGCTACCGTGGACAGGGTGAGCAGCTTTAAGTACCTGGGGGTCCACATCTCAGAGGATCTGACATGGTCAACACACATAGACACAGTAGTAAAGAAGGCGAAACAGCGCCTCTACCACCTGAGACAGTTAAGGAAGTTCAGAGTATCGGGGAAGATACTCCAGTCCTTCTACTCAGGAGCTGTAGAGAGCATTTTGACCGGAAACATCACTGCCTGGTATGGAAACAGCACAGCACAGGACAAGAAGGCCCTACAGAGAGTGGTGTGCTCAGCCGAGCGTACCACGGGTATTGCACTACCTCCCCTGCAGGTTCTATACAACAAGAGGTGCAAATCCAGAGCCTGCAGGATAATGAAAGACCCTCACCACCCCAATAACAGCCTGTTCCAGCTGCTGAGGTCAGGCAGACGCCTGCGAACCCTAGCTACTAGGACAGAGCGGCTTAGGCTCAGCTTCTTCCCCCAGGCCATCAGAGCCCTGAACAATGAACATTGAGTGCCACAGAACACTGAACTATCCACACACAAGCACACATGAACACACACACGACACGCACGCTGTGCACGCTCACACACTAGCAGCCACTTAACACTTTAACATGAGCGGGCACACACTCATGATGCACACACGCACACTTATGGCCAAAAGGAAAGGCCACTTTAAATTAGAATAACAGGAACAGTGTATTGCACTACCAAAGCTACCTAGCATGTCCTATATGCTCTGTAAATAACTATGTACAGATACCGAGATGTCACACCATGTTACCTGTTACCTGTTTATTGCACAATGTTGTTTTTTATTGGATTCTATTATATGTTGTACCACTGTATTGCACATCGTTGCGGGCAAGACCACCCGCATTTCATTGTATACTTGTATGCCGTGACAATTAAAACTCTTGACTTGACTTGATTAAAGTAGTATACAAAGACCCATCGGCCATGATTACTACAGGTATAATCACCTCCGGAATATTTCCGGTATCACGCTCAGCTAGACAGGGTTGCCCTCTTAGTCCCGGACTATTCGATTGATTGATTGATTGATTGATTGAAAAGTTTATTAACAGATTGCAGAATGGGTACAGTACAGTACAGCTCAATACATACAATTGTTAAGGGGATGCAGACCAGAGAAAGACTTTCGTCTTGTTTACATCAGGGTCCCCCATTTTCAATTCATCATAACATACATGACATACAGATAGACAGTACTGCTACATCTATACATTTATGACATATCAGATTTGCAAATACAGTACTGTTTGTGATACAAAAGTGTCCAGAAAAGGAGTGTATATACATTTGGCGTAGAAACTGTACATTGGAGGAGGTTGGATGGGTGGGGTGGGGTTGGGTGGGTTGGGTGAGGGCTGTACATTGGAGGTGGGGGGGGGGGGGGTTGGGTAGGGGACACACACACATTTTACACTGTACATTGGAATACTGACAAAGCCTTACTTGGTCATTTACTGTACAACTAGGTTAGGACATTTGTAGGGGCCAGTTTCGAATTGCAGTCTCACGTAGGTGTTTTTTGAGAGTGTTTTTGAAAGTGGGTAGTGATTCACATTCCTTTACAGCTTTAGGTATGGCGTTCCACATTGATGTGGCATAATTGCTAAACGTGTTTAGTCCCTTGTTTGAGCCGAATCTGGGTTTTACATGATTTGTGGAGCTCCCTCTGGTGTTGTGATCGTGGTATTCACTGACCTTTGGGAAGTATTTTGACATGTACATGGGTACCTTGGTCGCGTAGTGTATCTTGTAGACCAGGCCCATTGCAAGTTGCTGTACTCTGTCGTCTACTCTAAGCCATCCTAGGTTGTCAAAGTGGGCAGGGGTGAGGTGGGTTCTGTCATCTATCATTAGAACCTTTAGCACAATATATAAGACAATCCCAATCGATACAACCAATCGTAATCAAAGGCACACAACATAAAATTAGTTTATATGCGGACGACGTAATACTGTTCATGCAAAACCCCAACACCACACTGCCTCATCTGCTCAAGTTGATTGAGAACTTTGGAGATTTATCGGGATTCAAGATAAATTGGCCGAAGTCGGCTTTCCTTCCACTTAACACCCCTGCAAAAAAAGATATAACCCTCCCAGGAGAGATACCTATGGTAAAACATTTTAGATGCTTGGGAGTGGAAATATTCCCCACCATAAGACAAACGGTGAAGCACAATTACACAAAAATCCAAAACAAAATCAAAGACGACCTTGATAGGTGGGCAAAACTTAAAAACTCAGTACAGGCACGGATATCAATAGTTAAGATGTACTACCTAGAATCAACTTCTTCAGTTCAATGCTACCGTTACCCCCTCCAGAGGGTTACTGGAAAAGATTACACTCCTCCACATACAAATTTATTTGGAATAACAAACCACCACGTATAAAAAGATCCACCGCACAGAGAAATAAAGCAGACGGTGGCATGGCATTTCCAGATTTTTCCACTATTTTAAGGCGTATACATTAAGACCATTGACAACATGGTTTGATCCCCAAGCATTAGTATCCTGGAGAAAATTAGAAGAAAACATAGTAGCCCCACATAGACTGAAGGACATAGCATACACTAAACTACCAATCAAGCATTGTGAACGGAAATTTGGCCCCATAATTACTCATGCGATCCGGATATGGCGTGAAACACAAAAAAAATATCCTAACCCACATAAATGGCACAATCATACTCCCTTATTCAATAATAATGCACTCTTGATTGGAAAACGACCTATAAGATTCCCTATATGGGAAAAGCAAGGCATACACTCATTAGGGGATGTTTTTAACAAACAGGGTTTCTGTAGTTATGAAGAAATACAGAAGAAATTTAATCTCACCAAGTCCACACATCTTTTTTACTTACAGTTATTGTTATGTTTGAAGACTCAAACCAATTGAACACCACAGATACCACAAATTATTCTATGAAAGAGAGACATCAAGAGGTTTTGTTTCAGATTTTTATCATCAATTACTAACGTCCTCATATGAAACCCTCCACCTAGACTCCGTCTGGAGGAGGGATATACCAGACCTGGAAAGTGATTTTGATTGGCAAGAAGCCTGGGCAAATGTTCGACTCACATCAAGGAACCCGGACCATCAACAAATCAATCTTAACTATATTCACAGGACATACTTGACTCCTATAAGACTGAAAAAAATGGGTCTTATACAAGACTCCAAATGCTCTTTATGTACAAATGGGGACGAGGGGACGTTTATGCACATGTACTGGGACTGCCCACCAGTTAAGATATTCTGGAAAGAGGTGACCCAGCAATTATCAAATCTCGTAACTTGGAATATACCTGTACACCCCTCTGTATTACTGCTGAATGATGTTTTTGAGTGTGCAGTACATCCACAGCTAAAGAGATTGGTTTTATCGGGTATCACAGTGGCTAAAAAGCTGATAGCATCACGATGGTTCCAACCGGAAAAAATTTGCCGAAAGGTCTGGATTATTACATATCTCGATGTGATCTATCAAGAAATATCTACAGCAAGAATTTTGGGTCCTAATGAATCCAAAATGACATTGTGGTTAGAAGTGGTGGAGAAAATAAAAGCTAGCATATAATGGTAATGTCTGGTTAGGAGCGAGGGAAAATGGATGGATTATCCAATGGGGGGTCCGGGAGGGGGGGGGGTACGAGCTGGAGCATATGTGTGTAGGTTTTTAGATAACAGGTATTAAGGGTATATCCTATATATGACAATTAACTAAAATGTGATTTCATTGGATGTGCACTGTCAACTAATGCTTGTGTATCTTATCGTGTGTTGTCATGTTTGTTTATGTGTTTGTTTAAAAAATAATAAAAAAATAAAATACAAAAAAATAACTTAATGTGGTCCAAAAACCCTGAACTTAATGTGATCCAAAAACCCTGAACTTAATGTGATCCAAAAACCCTGAACTTAATGTGATCCAAAAACCCTGAACTTAATGTGATCCTAAAACCCTGAACTTAATGTGATCCTAAAACCATGAACATAATGTGATCCTAAAACCATGATCTTAATGTGGTCCAAAAACCCTGAACTTAATGTGATCCTAAAACCATGAACATAATGTGATCCAAAAACCCTGAACTTAATGTGATCCAAAAACCCTGAACTTAATGTGATCCAAAAACCCTGAACTTAATGTGGTCCAAAAACCATGAACTTAATGTGGTCCAAAAACCAAGATCTTTGATGCTACACATTAAAAATGTTATAACACAATGTACAGGAAGATCAAGAACTCAGAGGAAGACATTTTTATATAGAAAATTGTCTGCATCCCCATTAAGCAGCTCTCAAACATGCAGAATCAAATAGTCATCACTACATGTCTACAGTCATACTCTACACTACATATAATAATAATAATAATAGATCAAATTTATATAGCGCCTTTCATAGAACCCAAGGTCGCTTCACAATCAGGACAAAAAATAGGGCAAGGAAAATAGGGGGGGGGGGGAAAGGGGGGATGAGGGAAGGTAAGGGATAATGGACCTAATCTAATCTAAACTAACTGATGGGGAAAAGCCTTGGTGAAGAGGTGTGTTTTTAGAGCGGATTTGAAGGTGTCCAGGGTTGGGGCGTTGCGGATTTGGGGGGGGAGAGAGTTCCAGAGGGTAGGGGACGCCACGCTGAAGGCTCTGTCGCCAAAAGTCCGTAACCTGGTGCGAGGGATGGAGAGGAGACCCAGATCAGAGGATCGTAGGTTCCGGGATGGAGTGTACTGGTGGAGGAGATCAGACAGGTATCGGGGGGCGAGGGCATGGAGGGATTTGTAGGTGAGGAGCAGGAGCTTGAAGGTGATGCGGAACTTGACTGGAAGCCAGTGGAGGTGGATGAGGGTGTGGGTGATGTGCTGCCAGGGCTTGGTGTGAGTGAGAACCCTGGCAGCTGAGTTCTGAACATACTGGAGCCTGTCCAGGGTACCCCGAACAGGACTCCATTACAGTAGTCCAACCGGGAGGTGATGAATGAGTGGATCAGGGTCTCAGCCACAGAGTCTGAGAGTGAGGGTCGGAGACGGGAGATGTTTTTGAGGTGGTAGAGGCAGACTTGGTGACGGATTTGAGCCACAATAGAATAATGAATATGTAGCTCAATCATTCTAGGTCATAAAACACTGGTCTGTTTGAGACCACACGTCTGGATAGGAAGTGAGCTGATAACAGAGGCTGTACGTGTCTGTATCTGTATGTGTGCGTGTGCATGTGTGCGTGCGTTATATCTGTGTGTGTGTGTGTGTGTGTGTGTGTGTGTGTGTGTGTGTGTGTGTGTGTGTGTGTGTGTGAATGTACACCTTTGTGAACCTTTGATATCTCGTTGTGGCTCATTTTATGACACACTTTTGCAGAATGACAACATCGATTTATCACCAGGCTCTGTTGCTTTGGCAACATAATATATTTTCAAAACCTTTTCGACCATCACAAACAAACACTGGTTTGGTTTTCTGTACAGTGATAGGCATTAGAGCCTGCCCAATATTATGGGCTGAAATACATGATAAAGGCTCACCAAAGCCATAACCTCAAAAACACAACTGGACAAATCTACCAAATACTTCAAGAAAACAAAATTTAAGATTTAAGCTATATTAAAAATAAATGGGAGAAGGAACTGAAAAAATATATACCAGATAATGAGTGGAATCAAAGTTTTAAAGATATCTTCTATTATATAAAATCACCCTTTTGGCAGGAGTATGCTTGGAAAATAAATATAAGGTACTTTAGAACACCATTGATTATCCAAATTCACAAAAGATAATCCCAGTTGCTGGAGGGAATGTGGGGAGAATAATGCTGACCATACACATATATTCTTCACATGTAAAAAAAATACAAATCTACTGGTCAGATATTTTACACATAATGGAACAGATGTTCGAGAAAGTGGGGTATCTAGAAAAACGAAATATACTGTTAGGAACACGCCCCAAAAACCTAAAAAAAAAAGAATTATATATATTTTTTATTTTGAGAACTGCAGCACTTAAGCAAATAACAAGAGCTTGGAAAAAACTTGAATCTCCTAAAGTAAACAAGTGGTTAGAAACTGTAGAGGACATATATAGTATGGAAAAGGTAACTTACAAAATCAACAAGAATTTAAATATGCTGGAAAAAAGATGTGGTTTCTTTAAACTATGGAAAGGTATTTGACGACATAGACAGATCAGGCTTTGAGATGAGGATTTAAGTAATACATGAAACAGTAATAGAAAACTATAATAGTAGTAGTAGTAGTACACAGTAAATCTTGGAGTGTCAAATTAACACTATTCCCGAGTGTATTTGGTCCCACTCATAATTGGTGTTAAATTGACTCTTGCTCTTGTGTTAAAATAATTGTCTTTGGTGAAATTGGTACAGAAATACAACTTGCACAGATCCACACCCTACCCTATCTTTATCTATAAGATAAAAATAGAACTTGAATCTCTAACATACATTATAAACATGCAATACATTAAGCAGCATGATGTAGTGCGGATGCACTATCAAGGATTAACTGACTAATTCAAAGTGATGAAAACCATACATGGGAGACCTTCTAGATAGGTGTATGTCTCCGAGAATGTCATTGATGCAGTAGACTAGAGGGTGTAGAGGTGGTCTGATATTCCATCTGTTTTCCACAAAGACACTACACTACATCATGCTGCTTAATGTATTGCATGTTTATAATGTATGTTAGAGATTCAAGTTATATTTGTACAACACAACTCACTCATTCACAGTCCAATTGACTTGGTTGGAATAGATCAGTATGATGTCAGAAAAATATGGTCTTGGCAATTTTGCCGTTTCTATTGGACTATTTCCCTGCAGTCTGGTAAGACGTTAATAGGACTGATTGAGTCCCGGTGCAAATCCCCCTGCTGGAGTGACAGGCTAGAGTGACCTGCTCAGCATCAACTCGGCTGAGGGGCCTGGCTTCTCCTGACCATCCATTACCGTGGAGAATTGTAACCTGATCTATGCAAATATCTAGTGGCAAGTCCAACGCAGCCAGGCACTTAAACCAGACGTGGTTCTCCTGGTCCACCTGGTCCTCCTAGTCCTCCTTGTGACAGAAATGCTTGCCGCTAACTGTATGTCTGTTGCGTCCATGTCTCTAGGTGGCGTGGGCATCGCTGCCACCCAGCTGTGCCAGACGGTAGACAACGTGACTGTTTTCGGCACAGCGTCTGCCAGCAAACACGACACCATCGTCCAAGGCGGGGTCACCCACGCTATCGACTACCGAACCAAAGACTACGTCGAGGAAATCCGCAAAATCAGCCCTAAGGGTGAGATCAGCAAGTATCAAAATCAGCCCTAAGGGTGAAATCATCAAGTATCGGCATCTTGCGTTGTTTTGTCACATTTTGTCGTGTGAAATAAATAATGCATCTAGAAACATCAATCTATTAAAGGTGATATTGATTAAATTCAGCCACTAGAGGTCGCACTAGCATGTCGTTTATCCAATCGGGGGCATTCCATGTGGGGGAATGGGAAGTAGGGGAAGGATATTTGCCTGCAACATGTACAGTAAACAACATCATTCATTAACTTTTTGGACATTTCTTAAATGATCAATTCATTAATCAATAACGTTTTTTTTCTTTTCTAAAAGATCTGGAGATGTATTCATAGTAATTTAAAGAAAAGTATGTAGAAATGTTATCTGTAGCACCAACTACAATTAACCATTACTCTAATGTTCCCTTTATATTCATCCTAAACAAGTCATTGTCATGAATGAATGATTTATGATTCGATTTAAAATGTAGAGTTGTAATCTCTCCCCTCTCCTCTCTCCCCCCTCCCCCCTCTATATCCCCTCTCTCTCCCTCTCTCTCTCCTCCTCTCTCCCCCCTCTCTCCCCTCTCTCCCTCTCTCTCCCCTCTCCCCCTCTCTCTCCCCCCTCTCTCCCCCCCTCTCTTCCCAGGACTGGACATCGTCCTGGATCCACTTGGTGGAGCAGACACTCAGAAAGGCTTCAGTCTGTTGAAGCCAATGGGAACACTTGTAGCATTCGGTAAGAACCCAATTATATTTTCATTTAATTTCACAAGACATAGCTTATCAGCAATTTCATACATATAGACACAAGAAATAAGAATAAACAGTAAAAAATCTACTAAGACTAAGTCGACACACGGTGGTCGGAGAACATACTTTTAAATGCAGGAAAAGAAGGACAAACCTTCAGCCTCAGAGTCAGTTGGAGGGAATTCCAGGTGTTCTTCCAAGTTCAGAGCAAACGCCATGAACCAATTATGAGACGGTAGACTAGTTCTCCGTTTGCTGCATCATTTGATTTTAACTTGAATGGGTTAAAATCCCCTCAATTAAATGTTCATGTACGTATGTTATTTAAGTATTAAAGTATATAAGTATTTGTGAAAATGCACAACTGTCTCCTGAAGTCCAAAACCAGTGAGCTAAGACTTGAACATGTGATCTCATTCAGCTTTCATGTTTGTTTTAGTTTGTTTCAATTACACCTCTGTGCTGTTCTATATTCCTGTCAGCGCGGACAGCTAGCATGTTCTCAGCACCCTGAGAGCTGTGTGCTAGGAGTAAAAAATATGTCTACTTGTACTGTAGAGCGTCATGCTTCCAACAAGTCTTCAACAGTTGCCTAGCAACACCAGCAGCTCCTCTGAGCCCATCCCTCAAGATCTGTCCAGAACCGCTGGCTAAAAGAGAGAGATGGTGGTATAGATCTGTCCAGAACTGCTAAAAGAGAGAGAAAGGTGGTATAGATCTGTCCAGAACAGCTGGCTAAAAGAGAGAGAAAGGTGGTATAGATCTGTCCAGAACCGCCGGCTGAAAGAGGGAACGGTGGTATAGATCTGTCCAGAACTGCTAAAAGAGAGAGAAAGGTGGTATAGATCTGTCCAGAACTGCTAAAAGAGAGAGAAAGGTGGTATAGATCTGTCCCGAACAGCTGGCTAAAAGAGAGATAAAGGTGGTATAGATCTGTCCAGAACCGCTGGCTGAAAGAGGGAACGGTGGTATAGGTGACAGATCTTCCCAGGGCCCAGGAGTTCAAAACATTGAATCCCTATTGATTGATTGATTGATTGATTGATTGATTGAACATTTTTATCAACAGATTGCAGAATGGGTACAGTACAGCTCAATACACACAATTGTTAAGGGGATGCAGACCAGAGAAAGACTTTCATCTTGTTTACATCAGGGTCCCCCATTTTCAATTCATAATGAGTTGAAATGAATGAATACAAATCTGATCCAATCAGATAAGGATTAAAAGTTTTGAACTCCTGGGCCATGGGATAACATTACTATCCTGCATCTCATTTGGGTATAGAACCTTGTTTGAAACAAATCCCAATTATAATGCAGCACACATGACTCATGGTTTTGTGGGCAATGGAATACTCTTGATATAAACATAGGCCTAATATAAATCTATTACAAACCTTAAAGGAACAGTTATAATCACCCAGATCTCAGTTCACAGAGACCTCAGTTCACCCAGGCCTCAGTTCACCCAGGCCTCAGTTCACCCAGGCCTCAGTTCACCCAGACCTTAGTTCACCCAGACCTCAGTTCACCCAGGCCTCAGTTCACCCAGGCCTCAGTTCACCCAGACCTCAGTTCACCAAGACCTCAGTTCACCCAGGCCTCAGTTCACCCAGACCTCAGTTCACCCAGGCCTCAGTTCACCCAGGCCTCAGTTCACCCAGGCCTCAGTTCACCCAGGCCTCAGTTCACCAAGACCTCAGTTCACCCAGGCCTCAGTTCACCCAGGCCTCAGTTCACCAAGACCTCAGTTCACCCAGGCCTCAGTTCACCCAGACCTCAGTTCACCAAGACCTCAGTTCACCCAGGCCTCAGTTCACCCAGACCTCAGTTCACCCAGGCCTCAGTTCACCCAGACCTCAGTTCACCCAGGCCTCAGTTCACCCAGACCTCAGTTCACCCAGGCCTCAGTTCACCCAGACCTCAGTTCACCCAGGCCTCAGTTCACCCAGACCTTGGTTCACCAAGACCTCAGTTCACCCAGGCCTCAATTCACCCAGGCCTCAGTTCACCAAGACCTCAGTTCACCCAGACCTCAGTTCACCCAGGCCTCAGTTCACCCAGACCTCAGTTCACCCAGACCTCAGTTCACCCAGGCCATTTGTGGTCCGATTGCAGAGATGCCGGTGGGAAACTCTCTGTGTGATGCCATGATGATATTCCAGATGATAGAACAACAAGGTCCAGTTCAAGTTTCAAGTTTCTTTATTAGTTGTCATACAGAAATACAGAATACTTTTGTATGAAATGCTTCTTTCTGTTTTGCTCCTGAGAGTGTGCTAGATAAAATATATAAGTATGAAATAAGTATAAAATAGAAAGTCAAGTACATAAACAAGTGTAAAACAAAAACAATAATTTCAATATACATATATACAATATACAATGCAGAGTAGAGAAGGTAACTGAGTACAATTACAATACAATATACAGTAGTACAATGCAGAAATAAATGCAGATGAGGTACAACTTAGCTTGTGGTGCCACCTTGTGGTGGTAAGGTACAATGTGCAATGAGGTGCAGTGAGGTATGAGTTTTAGTGCAATCTCTTTGCCAATAAATATAAAGTGTGTTAAAGTGTCTAAAGTTTGTAAAGTGGGTGCTACAGTGAGTTGTTTATTTAAAGTGGGTGTGTACGTGTGGATGTGTGTGCTGTGAGTGTATTTAATGGTTTGTTACATAGTGTTATTGTCATTGAGCATCTTGATGGCCTGGGGATAGAAGCTCCTTCTAAGTCTCTCTGTGCTTGCCATGGGAAGCCCACCTCCAATTGTGCGTTCGGCTGAACGGGCCACTCTCTGTAGTCTGCAGTGCTACGGTCTTGTGCAGTGCTATTCCCAAACCAGGAGGTGATATTGCCAGTCAGGATGCTCTCTATTATGCATGAGTAGAAGTTCTTAAGGATCTTCTGACTCACGTTGAACTTCCTTAGGCGCCTAAGGAAGTAGAGGCGTTGTCTTGCCTTCTTGACTACACTATCAATGTGTGTGGTCCATGTCAAGTCCTCGGCTATGTGGACTACGAGGTACTTAAAACTGTTCACTCTCTCGACCGGTGCCCCGTCGATGCTGAGGGGGCTGTAGTCCCTGACCCCCGACCTCCTAATGTCCACAATCATCTCTTTTGTTTTGCTGACGTTCAGGGAGAGGCTGTTCTCTGACACCATCCCGCCAGAACCTCTACCTCTTCCAGGTAGGCCCTCTCATCGTTTGCAGAGATCAGGCCCACCACTACTGTGTCGTCAGCTAATTTGATGATTGTGTTGTTGTTCCGCTGTGCCACACAGTCATGTGTGTACAGCGAGTAGAGGAGGGGACCCCTATGTTGAGGGTGATGGATGAGGAGGTGCAGTTGCCTGCTCTCACCACCTGGGGTCTGCCCGTCAGGAAGTCCAAGACCCACTGGCAGAGGTCATAGTTCAAGCCCAGGTCCCTAAGCTTGGCTATGAGTTTGGAGGGGACTATGGTATTGAATGCTGAGCTGTAGTCGATGAATAGCATTCTCACATAGTTCCCCTGCCTCTTGTCCAGGTGTGATGCTGCTGTGTGCAGCACATGGGCTATGGCGTCCTCCGTGGACCTGTTGGGGCGATATGCAAATTGCAGGGGGTCCAAGTTGATGGGGAGGGAGGAACAGATGTAGCCCTTCACTAGCTTCTCAAAGCACTTCATGGCTATGGAGGTGAGAGCTACAGGGCGGTAGTCGTTGAGGCAAGCAGGCTTGTATTTTTTGGGTACAGGGATAATGGTGGACTTCTTCAGACAGGTGGGCATGACAGCTTGTTCTAAGGACAGGTTAAATATGTCAGTGAATACCGGGGCCAGTTGGTCGGCACAGAATTTTAGGACGCGGCCGGGGATACCGTCCGGTCCTGCTGCCTTCCTGATATTCACTTTCTTAAAGGTCCTCCTCACCTCATGTTCTGTTATCCTGAACACTGAGTCTCCATCGGCAGTGCCCCCCCTCCATTGCAGTGGTTTGTAGGCTGGTGTTGTTATTCACAGCCTCAAACCTCGCATAGAAGGTATTGAGATCATTTGCCAATGAGATGTCACTGTTCAGCTTGAGGGAGGTGCCTTTGTAATCTGTCATCGTTCTGAGGCCCTGCCACATACCTCTAGAGTCAGCCTGTTCAAACTGAGTTCAACCTTATCTCTGTAGCGCCGTTTTGCCTCTATTACTGTCCTCCTTACGTTGTATCCCGCCGCCTTGTGTTCATTCATGTTGCCTGTCACAAGCCCGGCGTTGTAGGCTGAGGTGCGCGCTTTCAGAGCCTCACGGACGGATTTGTATACCCAGGGCTTTTGGTTTGGGTAAACTCTAATTGTGGTAGAGGGAATTGTTTCTTCTACCAAAGTACAAACAAAGTCTAGCACTGTTTCAGTGTAGTCATTAATATTGTCTGTGTTGTCGCGGAACACATCCCAGTCTGCACATTCAAGTGCAGCCTGGAGTGTTTCCTCTGATTCCACAGTCCAACGCTTAACCTCTCGCGTTACTACAGGGACACGCTTGAGACTTTGATTATACTGGGGTAGAAGAAAGATGGCGTCATGATCTGATTTGCCGAAGGCGCTAGCAGCCTGAGACTTGTACCCGTTCTTAAATTGCGAGTAGCAATGGTCTAAAATATTCCCACCTCTGGTCGAACAAGTCACATGCTGATCGAAATTTGGCAACACTTTTCTCAGATTAGCGCTATTAAAATCACCCGCAACAACAATAGCAGCGTCAACGTCCAGGTTGCAAATAACCTAAATTACCCTTTAAATCCCCATTCCAGGTGCGGCCAACTGTGTCACGGGCCAGAAGAAGAACCTCCTGGCGTTGGCTAAGACCTGGTACAACCAGTTCTCCATCACCGCCCTGAGGCTGATGCAGGCCAACAAGGCTGTCTGCGGCTTCCACCTGGGCTACATCAACGACCAGCAGCTGGTGCTCCAGACCATGAGCACCCTCCTGGAGCTCTACGAGCAGGGGAAGATCAAGCCCTGCATAGACTCCACCTATCACTTTGATGAGGTTAGTGTAGGGGGGGGATTCCTACATTCCTCACCCCAAAAGTCAGCGGAGACTAGAGTCATATACCGGTAATCTTATTTTGAACACAACTTTATTAACACATAGAGTCATGGAGAGTGTTTTCCATATGCAGAAGGAAAAAGATCTGCCAATAGGTGTGGTAATTTCATATTTATTGTACAACCAAAACAAACTCACAAAGTTAGTCATAAAAGAGGATGAACATCCAAGTAGACACATCTGCTCCCACTTTGCTCGTCCATATCCTGAGGCGACCTGTAATCCAACTCCTGTTCTCTAAAGTTCTTATTAGCTCATAATTATGGATTGAAGGGGGTTGGGACATTGTGACTCAGTCTCAACCCCTCTTCCCCACCCACAATGAGCTAGTTCATTTAAGGACACTGTCTTATCCCTGACCTCTCTTACTCCCACCAGAAGTTCTTGTTGTCCTCTCAGACCTTGTTATTGAGAGAACTCTTCCGTCTAACACAGTATATCTAAAACAGTTATTAACCTCAACTCCAACATTTTGGGAAATTAGCTTATTTAACATCTTCCCTGGAGTTAGACAAGAAGATACATACCTTTTTTGTCTCTGTGCGTGCATTTAGCTTTGGGAACAGTCGCTCTGTTAGCGTAGCTTAGCTTCATCACTGGAAGTGGGGGAGATCCGGAGCCTGACGTTCCCTTACACTGTATACAGTCACGAAATACACTCCAAATACAACTCCATTCATTCATTCAAAGTCAGCTTTATTGTCACCTCTCGTAATGGACAAGACATACAGAGAGATTAAATTGCGTTTCCCCCTTCCCACAGTGTATATAGACTATATACATGTAGACAGTAGCTAAAGAATTAATATCAGTGAATGTAAATATAGAGGTAAACTAGTTTGTTAGTTTGCCCCATGCATCATGATGATTATAATAGTCACTTACTCAATAGACAACTCTCCGTTATGTCCACTCGGCACCGGGCGTTTTTTCCAATTTATTTTCGGAACATGGAAAAAAGTTGCAACCACTTCTGGATGGGTTAGCGCTGAGAAATGTTCCTTGCTTGTTACACAGTCTCGTTGTGCACTGTCCTCTTCATCCGATATATGAAGCCTTCCGATCATTGATGGCAGCACAGAGTCCCATTCATTACAGCAGAAGCACTCTATTTCTGTCGGCATAGGTTGGCATAATCCACATTTGCACCACCAATCCGTGTCGGTTCTGACTCTCCCCTCGGCCCCAAGCTGTTCTGCTTCATCCTCGCGTCTCGCCCCCGGTCAGCTTCCAAAACACGTACTTCTTCCTCTGTGTATTCGGGTTCAAAAAGGTAAGCTTCTGGATCTTTGTTTGTCCCGAAGTATTCATCATCCTCTGAGGATTCTTCTCTTTCAAAGTCGGACATGATTAGCAGCAGTCAAGTAAGTATGTCGCTAAGCTACTAGTCACATTGGTAAACACTGGCCGAGTGCGAGTCTCAGTGCCCGCCCCCCTCGACGTTAGCAGGTAGCACTGAAATCACTGCGCCCAGAGGAGTGGTTAGGCAAAAAATTGTTCAGAGTATATTTGCTTATAAAACGTAATTGTCTAATTCAATTATTTTTTATTTCTCCACGTGGTGAATACACAGGTCACAACATGTTTACATGAACGTTTTGGAGTTGTATTTGGAGTGTATTTCGTGACTGTATACAGTGTAAGGGAACGTCAGGCTCCGGATCTCCCCCACTTCCAGTGATGAAGCTAGGCTACGCTAACGGAGCGACTGTTCCCAAAGCTAAATGCACGCACAGAGACAAAAAAGGTATGTATCTTCTTGTCTAACTCCAGGGAAGATGTTAAATAAGCTAATTTCCCAAAATGTTGGAGTTTTCCTTTAAGCCCTAGCCATATTTTCTGAAAATTCGCCTAAAATACATACCTAAGTAAATGGAAGATTTCTCCACTTCTACAAGGTCCATTTGCATGTTCTTGGTATCTAGGGACATATATGGATCTCAGGGAATGGATTCCCAGTGTCAGAAATATTGTGTATGTTACTAGGCTTGAGTAAATTGTAATGAACCAAAGGAGAATATCAATTTTCTTTCCTTTTCTTTTTTCATCTCTTTCATTCAGCACCTTCTTGATATAAAGGGCAGATGATTTACAGGGTTTTTTGTAGATACAGTACTGAATTTTTCCATCCGGACACATGCAATTTTAAATATGAATATAGAATTACCTTATTATGGCCAGGTCACACATCTATGGATCGGGCCAAATCTTCTCTTTCCAATGGCAGAGTTCAATCTGGATTTAGTACCACCAGGCGCCCCTGACAGGGCAGCAAAAACTGTAAATGAAATCTACTGTACAGTTACTTTTTTATCATGTAAATTGCTCCGCCATTTTCCATCAGATTGCAACGCGGGAAAAAGCTTCACGTTGGAAGTCAGATGATTGGGGCTGGTGTGAGCTGAGAAGTGTAATTTTATGAAATTCCATCGAAAGCCCAGGGTCTCTTCTCTCAAAAGACTACACTCAAGTTAGGTTGCGCCAAGTCCTCACGTCAATATGCGCCTTTTTTGATGCACTGAGATTTCTATAAACTCATATTTCACTAATAACACTTTCATTGGTAAACAAACGTAGTGCTGAAAATATACACTTTGACTGCTGTTTTGACAGGGTTAGGGTCTTTACTCTTGGCTGCATTTGAAAAAGAAACGCAGCATTATGATGTTGTCCCAGCTTGTCAGCATGCCTGTCAAGGATATTGAAGTGGTGGTGACGGATAGGCTTCTGGTCCAGAACCTTCAGAGCCTGTTTGTACACAGATTGAATGGGCACTATAGAGTTACACAAATAGAACATCTTACAGTTTCTCCTCAGAAGCTCTTCAGGGCTGAAAACACGTCTGCAGAGGACCACACTGGTTTGGGCAGCTCTCGTAAATGTCGAAATGATGTGTTTAAATAACGTCCCTGCTTTGGTGGCGGTGAACTTGTTTGGATGTTTGATAGGCTAAATAAATATTAACTCGACACATTCTTGTGGCGCCTCAAGTGGACAGAGAGAGGCAGGAAGTGTGTGTCCTCTGCATGCAAAGAGTCAAGTCATTGCCTTAAAATAAACAACCTCCACTTCTGGGATTAAGCATTAGGGTTTCCATGGCAAGCGCTTCAGTTGGTTGGGAGTAGGGGGAGGGACTTGGAAGAGTCAGGCCTTGGGTGTTGGAACCAGGAGTTACTACAGACGGATTCAACTTGACAACAGAAATATTCTGAATGGACCAAAGTTGATTTCCTGTTGCAGCGTTTGCTAATATCAAAACAGTTGTTGCATTTTGGTACACATAAACTACACACCTGCACATAGCCTGGTACAACAGCTACATAAACTACACACCTGCACATAGCCTGGTACAACAGCTACATAAACTACACACCTGAACATAGCCTGGTACAACAGACACATAAACTACACACGTGAACATATCCTGGTACAACAGACACATAAACTACACACCTGAACATAGCCTGGTACAACAGACACATAAACTACACACCTGAACATAGCCTGGTACAACAGACACATAAACTACACACCTGAACACAGCCTGTTACAACAGACACATAAACTACACACCTGAACATAGCCTGGTACAACAGACACATAAACTACACACCTGCACATAGCCTGGTACAACAGACACATAAACTACACAGCCTGTTACAACAGACACATAAACTACACACCTGAACACAGCCTGTTACAACAGACACATAAACTACACACCTGAACATTGCCTGGTACAACAGACACATAAACTACACACCTGAACACAGCCTGTTACAACAGACACATAAACTACACACCTGAACATAGCCTGGTACAACAGACACATAAACTACACACCTGAACACAGCCTGTTACAACAGACACATAAACTACACACCTGAACACAGCCTGTTACAACAGACACATAAACTACACACCTGAACACAGCCTGTTACAACAGACACATAAACTACACACCTGAACATAGCCTGGTACAACAGACACATAAACTACACACCTGAACATAGCCTGTTACAACAGACACATAAACTACACACCTGAACATAGCCTGGTACAACAGACACATAAACTACACACCTGAACACAGCCTGTTACAACAGACACATAAACTACACACCTGCACATAGCCTGGTACAACAGACACATAAACTACACAGCCTGGTACAACAGACACATAAACTACACACCTGAACACAGCCTGTTACAACAGCTACATAAACTACACACCTGAACATAGCCTGTTACAACAGACAGATAAACTACTCTTCATCATCTCTTCGTCACAACCCCTCACCTCCTCTTCATCACGACCCCTCACCTCTTCATCACGACCAATCATCTCCTCTTCATGATCTCCTCCTCACCACAACCCCTCATCTCCTCTTCATCACGACCCCTCATCTTCTCTCCATGAGAGTCTCGTTCGCCCCATCAGACGAGGTAGTCCTCAGCAGCAGTTGCTAGGTGACGAGTCGCCGTTGCCGTGGCATCAGTCGCCAGGGGGGATGTTTGTTTTGGTTGCCGTGGGGATGTCTGAGCAGAGAGCAGAGGTAGAGATAGATAGGAGTCATGGGAGACAGGAGATTCGGATGACTCCCCACTGTAGCTTTCTCTCACATGTAGATTCTTATATACTTATTGCATCGGGTTAAAGGGTTAAAGGAGAACACCACACAATGGTTAAAGGAGAACACCACACAAGGGTTAAAGGAGAACACACACAGGTTAAAGGAGAACACCACACAGGTTAAAGGAGAACACCACACAAGGGTTAAAGGAGAACACCACACAAGGGTGAAAGGAGAAAACCACACAAGGGTTTAAAGGAGAACACCACACACAGGTTAAAAGAGAACACCACACAGGGGTTAAAGGAGAACACCACACAAGGCTTGAGGAAGACCTGTCTCGTCTGTTTCTCCTCAGGTGACTGATGCCATGAGGCGAATGCAGGAGCGCCACAACATCGGGAAGATCATCCTTCTCCCAGAGCCCAAGGAGGAGGTCAAGCCTGAACCCGTCCCTGAGCCAGAAGGTCAAGAGGTCAGTGCAGAGGCTACCGTCGCTGAAGAGAAGAAGGAAGAAGAACCCAAAGCGGGTGAAGAGGCTGTGGCTCAGGACTGAGTCCTACGTAGTACTAAGACTGTACTACAGTGTGAACGGTGTATCTTCAAGCACTTCCATGGCGGTCTTCTCTCCTGCCCAGGAAGACGAGAGAGACAACATGCCCAGCTTCCTTCTGCTTTCATTTGCCAGTGTTTCCTAGAATACATCAGATGATTTGTAGTGTAATATGTTTGTTGTATATTCTTAGCAGTGTTGGGCAGTAACGCGTTACTTAGTAATGAGTAAAGTAAGGCTTTACAATTTCCCAAATAGTACTTATATTACAGTTACTAATCAAAGTAACGCTGCGTTACTGCCAGTGTTGTAGTCTCGAGTCCCCAGTGTTTGAGTCCGAGTCCAAGTCTGAGTCACCAAAGAAGAGCCTGAGTCGAGTCCCCATTACTCTAGTCCGAGTTAGAGTCCAAGTCATCAAGGTTGAGTCCACTTCACTCTGGGAGTCAAAGAGCTGACATATAAATAAAAAAAGGTCTACATTAAACATAAATGACAAAGCGCACAATTCGATTTTGCACACATTAATTTAGTTTGACAGTTATTGAGAGTAAAAGAGTTTGAATATGGCCACCAGTGATGTCATCTGGGACATTGAATCCTTGTGTTGTGTTAATTACAGTTATTTTTTCATCTACATCATTTCATGGAGCTGTAATTAACACAACACAAGGATTCAATGTCCCCGATGACCATATTCTGATAACTGTATCGCTGCCTAACTCATAACTGTTCAGACACGCTTAATATCCGGTTATTTGTGATACTATGTAAACATGCAATTCAAAGTTGTTATAATGTTTTCTTTATAACTAATTTGGAGGCCAGTTTTTGTTGTGTAATAATCAGAGCTGTGTGTCAGGCTGTGTGACGTCCAGGCGTAGAGGCAGCTCTGTGTAGAAGTATGGTCCTAATCAACTAACATGATTTTTGCTGATAAAACATATATATTTTTTTTCATTATTACTTATTGTTGGAAGGTTTTAGGCATATATATAATATATATAAAGTCTTCACAGATATGTTTTCACAAGAGTATTCACATATGTTTTCACAAGAGTATTCACAGATGTTTTCATAAGAGTATTCACGTTTTCATAAGAGTATTCACATGTGTTTTAAAAAGAGTATTAACATATGTTTTAATAAGAGTATTCACAGATATGTTTTAATAAGAGTATTCACATATATGTTTTCATAAGAGTATTCAGATATGTTTTCACAAGAGTATTCACATATATGTTTTCATAAGAGTATTCACAAATATGTTTTAAGTGTATTCATAGATATGTTTTCATAAGAGTATTCACAGATATGTTTTCATAAGAGTATTCACAGATATGTTTTAAGAGTATTCACAGATATGTTTTAAGAGTATTCATAGATATATTTTAAGAGTATTCATAAGCCCCTTTCAGACCTGCACTGGGGACATGTGCTGAGGGTGCAGGTATTGCCATGGAGTCGGACATGTCTTTTCGGACATCATGCAGTTATCCGTGGCAGACGTGTTTGGACATATGGACATACTGCGCTTGGTTTGGACAGCCGAGCAAAGTCGTCAGCATATGATCTTGACTTGATATTTAAAAAGTCTCCTGTTCCAAAGCATTATTGAGCAAAAGCTGACCTACAAATTATGACCACTTAACCGCGGCATACAGGCTAAAACACTGCAAGAAGCACACGTTTAATATACATGTACGACTTGCAGTCTCTGAGGCGTGCACCTCCACTTTTATTGGGCACACCTTGCACACTCACTGAAATCTTGATGAGACAAATGCCTTGTGTGTCTTGTCGTTGGTTGGGAATGAAATTGAAGAGAATGAAGATAACAGATTTGGAACATGGTTCGTCTATCTATACACAACATGGTTGTGTATGGAACATGGTTAGTCTATATTAATCAACATTGTTGTGTTTGGAACATGGTTAGTCTATATTAATCAACATTGTTGTGTTTGGAACATGGTTAGTCTATATTAATCAACATTGTTGTGTATGGAACATGGTTAGTCTATATTAATCAACATTGTTGTGTATGGAACATGGTTAGTTTATATTAATCAACATTGTTGTGTATGGAACATGGTTAGTCTATTGTAATTACGTAGACTCACAACTAGGGTGCTGGGAGGGTGAACTCTTGTACGGAATAATTTTAATGTTTGCGTTCGGTTGAGGCCAGGAGTCCAGTGCGTTTCTGAAAGAGGCTTTAGACGTGTTTTCTTCTGTTTCTCATCAATTTCCAAAATATTTAATTAATTTACAGCACAACAATGTGGGAAATGTATTGTACAGATTTGCTGATTAAACAGACTAATTAGTCAAGAAAACCCTTTGACTATCATTCCACTTTGAATTTACTTCAGCTGCCGTATGTTTGACCCCAAATACTGGTCTTGCATGTTGTTTGGAACAGCAGTGATCAAGCAGCATGCTAAGGTCCCTAGGCTCTCAGGGTCCAATGTTCTCAGATCCATAGGCCATACCAAGACTAACCCTAACCCTAAATAACATTTCAGACTGACACACCCATACCAAGACTAACCCTAAATAACATTTCAGACTGACACATCCATACCAAGACTAACCCTAAATAACATTTCAGACTGACACGTCCCTACCAAGACTAACCCTAAATAACATTTCAGACTGACACATCCATACCAAGACTAACCCTAAATAACATTTCAGACTGACACATCCCTACCAAGACTAACCCTAAATAACATTTCAGACTGACACATCCCTACCAAGACTAACCCTAAATAACATTTCAGACTGACACATCCATACAAAGACTAACCCTAAATAACATTTAAGACTGACACATCCCTACCAAGACTAACCCTAAATAACATTTAAGACTGACACATCCGTACCAAGACTAACCCTAAATAACATTTCAGACTGACACATCCATACAAAGACTAACCTTAAACCCAATTTGTTATTGCCATATCGAGAACAAAAAAGGTTTGTTTGGCTTTGAAAAAAACCTTTACTATGGCATTTTGTTCAGTGTTGTGGTCAGAAGTGTGGGAAAGAATCATATAAATGATCAGTAAACTTTTAAAAAGTATATGGTGTAAAGTAATATGTATAAACAATTAAATTTAAAATAAAGACTGTAATTGAATTAGATAATTTTACATATCTCAACATTAGGACCCATGTTGAACAAAAGTAGTGTGTGTAGATGTGTAATATGTATATATTTATCAAGAATAATATGACAAATTTCTACATACATTTGACATTGACATTGACATTACATTTTTAAATGCCCGTAGTAGCAGAAACACCCATGTAAGAGACGTTATGTAAGAGACCAACGGACATTTTGACAGTTACCAAGCAACCAAGCAAACTTTCCGCCTTCAAGTCAACTCGACTACAATCACAAAAAGAGTGAGAATTCTGGACTTCCTTCCTTTGCCTTGTCAAACACTCCTGAATTATTTAATTCCAGACAATGTTCTGACCTTGAGTTAATAGCACTTGGAGCAGAATTTCAGAGGCAGCAGGCTTCTGCTCTTATCATTTCCCCAGAGGAAACTGTATCCCTGGAACAGCATTGGAGGTAAATTATGTGTTTGTCTGTGGTGGCCTGCCCTCCCACCACATTTACACCACAAGCAAGCATCTTCTATTGATTGATTGATTGAAAGCTTTATTAACAGATTGCAGAACGGCTCAATACAAACAATTGTTAAGAGGATGCAGACCAGAAAAAGACTTTCGTCTTGTTTACATCAGGGTCCCCCATTTTCAGTTCATCAAGACATTTATGACATACATGACATACAGATATACAGTACTGTTTCATCAAGACATTTATGACATACAAGACATATACACAATATACAGTACTGTTTAAGATGAGATCTTAAAAGAAAAATATATACATTAGAATGGGAAGAAACTGTACATTGGAGGGGGTTGGGTGGGTGGGCGGGGGGGTTTGGACATTTACCGGGGCCAGTTTCTAATTGCAGCTACCCGTAGGTGCTCTTTGAGAGTGGTTTTGAAGGAGGGTAGGGATGCACATTATTTTACGGCTGTGGGTAGGGCGTTCCACATTGTTGTGGCATAATTGCGAAACGTGTTTAGTCCCTTGTTTGAGCCGAATCTGGGTTGAACATGATTTGTGGAACTCCCTCTGGTGTTGTGGTCGTGGAATTCACTGACCTTTGGGAAGTATTTCGACATGTACATGGGTATCTTAGTGGTGTAGTGTATCTTGTAGACCAGGCCCATTGCAAGTTGCTGTACTCTGTCATCTACTCTAAGCCATCCTAGGTTGTCAAAATGGGCAGGGGTAAGGTGGGTTTTAGGAGTAAGGTCAAGCAGTAGTCTGACCAGTTTGTTTTGTGATGTTTGTAGTCTTGTTTTTAGGGCCTTTGAGGTGCTTTGTTACCATGACGGCACAAACAGACCAGGCACGCGCGGGTTCCGTGCGAGATCGCGTGCGTGGCCTGGCACACCGAGTCCGACTTCAGAGCGGGCAAAAGTGCACGGAGGAAGGCACATTTACATTGGAACAGCTGTAAATGCCTAGTCTATATGCAAAGTCAGTCCCCGTTTGAAGATTTTTTTTTAAGATTTCCAGTTCCAGTGTTCTATTGTCCATTTTGCATGTATAACCAGTTATTATATATTTAATTAGAATTCATTTTAGAATGATGATCAGTGTGACTGTACTCTTGAAAAAGTATAGTAATATGGTTTATTTGTATTGGGAAAGATACAGACACATTAGCTGGTTGAACAACATCTATATGTGTGGTAATAATGCAGATATTGAGTGTATTTCTGTGAAAATGCGTGTGGCGCACGCCTCTGAATCCAACCAAAGTGAAGTGCTGGTCGCCCGCCCGCCCGCCCGCCCGCCTGCCTTCGCGAGCGACTTGTGTGTCAGGGCTGTCAGGTGCATGCATAGTCGTAGTACCCTTGAATGAGTGCTCCTGTTAGAGTCTTCAAGGTATTCTTATTTACCAGAGAGGGGATCCGGTACAAGAATCTTGTTTGTTGGTTGACTTTTTTTTATTACATTGGTTATTACAAGATTTGCCTCTAGGATGGAACCCAGGTAGGTCATTTCATATTTCCTTGTGACAATATTGTCACCCACTGTAACAGAGAAGCCGTTGGCCTTACTGAGTTTGTTATTTGATCCAAAGAGAATGGACTCTGTTTTACCCAGGTGTAATGATAGTTTGTTATCAGTGAACCAGGTGCAGATTCTGCCGAGTTCGGAGCTGAGCGCTTTTTCAACCTGCAACTTGTCCCTGTCAGAGACCAGCAGGGCTGAGTCGTCCACGAATAGGAACAAGTTGCAGTCACAAGCTGATGACATGGCATTTGCATAAATTAGGAACAGTAATGGTCCTAGCATGCTTCCATGTGGAACACCACAACTCACTGGGAGTGGGGGGGCAGTGTACCGTTCACCTCCACCATCTGTTCTCTCCCCTCCAGGTAGGATTGCATCCAGCTCACTGATGAACTATCAAAAACAATTGCTTTTAGCTTGTCAATCAGAATGGAGTGATTGACAGTGTCGAAAGCCATTTGGAGGTCCAGCATGACCATGCCGCAGTATTTTCCTGTGTCCACCTCTTGTTTGATGTGGTCGTTCAAATAGAGAAGGCATGTGTCAGTGGAATGGGATGTTCTGAAGCCAGATTGGAATTCATAGATTACCTTTTTTTCCGCAAGGTACTTTTCGACCTGTTCATAGACTATTTTTTCCATAACTTTCGAGATGGAGGTAAGAATAGAAACAGGGCGGTAGTTGCCTGTGTCTAATTTGCTGCCTTTTTTTGTGTGTGTGGGGGTCACTCTCGCAATTTTGAAGTCTTTGGGGACGTATCCCTGTTTTATGGAGAGGTGTATTATGTGGATGATGACTGGGGTGATGGTGGCTGCTGAGTCTCTGAGGAATTTGGAGGGGATATTGTCATGGCCAGTGGCCTTGTTAGGTTGGAGGGCGCTCAGTTTTTTTAGTTCAAAAGGTAGATACTGCCACCTGGTGAGATTCGATCGGCATTGCAATTCCAACGTAGGTAAACGAGCCAGGGACACATAGAATGATCCGGATGATGGTTTAGAATGGGGATCAGAGGAAAAAGATCAAAGGATCAAAACCAGAGAAATCTCTGGTATGGCGCTCAACCGCTGGCGAGATAACCCGAGAAATGTCGGGTATGGCCCTGAATGAGTTAAAGAGATTTGCACTACATTCATACCTCATTTGCACCCTACCCTAAGTTTTGTACCTCATCTCATTTCTGCATTGTACCTCACTGTTACTCATTTTACTCTGTATTGTATATTGTATATATGCAGGCATGCGTTGTTCATGGGACGGGGTAGCACGGTGTGCAAGCTCACTGAGTATTAAAGATTTGAGCAGAAGCGCGTGCACGCACATGCATGGTTGTGCGCGCATGCGCGTGCACTCAAGACCGCGCTGCGCTCGACTCGGCTCGTCTGTTTACCTGCCTCCCGGCGCTACCTCGCATTATCATAACAATAGCCGCTAGGCCGGTGTCTTCAACCACGTCTGGACTCTTTGTGATGTAAATATGGAATGTCCCAAGTTGCTGCTGTTTACAGAGTGTATTGTTGTCCAAAGGTGAATGATGTATGAGGACGTGTCTCACCGTTTGGAATTGACAACTGTTTTGATTTAACCCTTCATTCACCATCATTCACCTTTGGACAACAATACACTCTGTAAACAGCAGCAACTTGGGACATTCCATATTTACATCACAAACTTTGGGACTGAGTAGATAATTAATTAATCTTCTCTTTATTTTTATTATTTATATTAAAACTGAATCAAACCATAAACAAGGTTGCCTGTTGGGATGTTAGATCCTAATGTGAAAAACTGATTTTATATGTCTGCACTTTATGTGCTCATTTTATGCCTGTCTTTCTTCTGTTGTGAAGCACTTTGAGCTGCAGTTTCTGTATGAAAGGCTATACAAACAAAGTGTATTATTATTATTATGTGCGCGAGGGAACATATGCGCATGCGCGCGGGGCCGGCTCAGTCCATATTAACAACGCACCACTGTATATATGTATATTGACTGAACATTCCCGTACTTACTTTTTACTTACTTCTTAATTACTTTTTTTACTTACTTTATTTTTTTTACTGTATGTAGCACACTCTCAGGGGCTCATACAGAAACAAGCATTTCATCATAAATATTCTGTATTTTTAGGGTGGCTGAGTGGCGCAGTGGGCAAGGCGCTCGCCACTAACGCAGGAGATTCTGGTATCGAGCCCAGCTCTCTGCGTTGCTACCGGCTTGGCCGGCCGTCGTAGAGGGTGGGAAAGCCGGTGGGTGGGGATTGGAGTTGGACGTTGTGGACAGCGACTCCTACAGGTCGGTTGGTGCGCCTGTACAGCAGAATCAGGAAGTATCGGGGGCAGCGTAAGCCTCCCACGTGTTACTCCTCGCCACTGAGATCGCACTGTTCAGGTGAAAAGATGCGACAGCTGCCTCCTCGTGTACCGAAGGGGACATGTGATCAATGCAAGGCTTCGTCCTCACTGCAGCCGACCAGTGGGAGGCGTAGTCTAGCAGTGTTCGAGACAGGGGAAGGGACAATTGGAAATACGAAATTGGGGTGGGAGAAAAATAGAAAATGGGAGAAAAAGGGGATAAAAAAAATATATTCTGTATTTTGTTGTGACAAATAATAAACAAACTTGAAACTTGAGATCCCACCCCCACACTGCTACGTGAACCTGGAGTCCTGGACAGATTCACATGGCAGTGAGATGAGATCCCACTGCTGTCACCAATGTAACCCAGTGGATTTGAACATGGGACCATCGAATCCACAGGCAGCGCACCAACCAGCTGAGGTAAAGGGTCCTTTAGGGTGCTGGTTACTATGACTGACTCGTTAGTAGTTTACATTCATAAACTACAAAACCACGGATAAGACCATCATTGCCCAGAAATGGTCATTAGCTCTTAGTTTTATGTCACTTGGAGATTCATAAGTATTTGTGGAACGTTGTTACATTCAATTGTAACAAAATTGTACTTCTCGCGTGTCTGAACGTGCTGCATGACAGACAGGAGATGTGCACAGCTATATTCATGGTATATCACTGCGCGGCCCTTTACGTGCACCTTACAAAAGCACTGGATAAAAGTATAAATAGACACACGCGAGAGAAGTTACATTTTGTTACAATCGAATGTATGTTTTTTTTAACAATTCGATAATTAATTTGAATATACGGTGGCCAGCGTTGGAAAGTATAATTGTTTGACTTGCCGTGATGCACTAACAAAACAAACTGTTCAAACAATGTAAGCGTTATCGATTTTTTTTTATACAGATACAATGGTGGTTACAGTGTTTATCATGTCAAAAATAGGCGCGGCCGCGAAAAAAAAAAGTACCCGGATGTGCCGGTCGGGTTGTATGTATGGTTGACATCAGCCGCGCGAGTCTAGAATAGATGTTTTTTTCCCCAGCTGTGGCGGTAATTCAATACCGTGACGCACGCGAGACGGTTGACTCCCCACACACACAAAATATGCCAGCTCGCGCTCGCTCTCTCTCGGTGTCTCGCTCCCCTCTCTCTCTATCCCGCCTCGCTCACTCCCTCTCTAAAGAATGTTTTCCGCGTTTTTAGTTTTTTTCGGTGACCTAAGAAACTTAAGGTTCAGTTTGTTGTTAGTTTCCCTCCTCTTCGGTACAAAGTAAGACCTTGTGTGGATTCAGAATGGGAATCGGACTCACTACTATAGATTAGGTTTGTCATCATACATCATAAGTACAGTACAACGAAAACAAGTTTGGCATCCAACCTTAATGTAACAGTAAAGTGTGTTAACAATATAGTGTAACAGTGATTATATTTGGAATATATAATGAAGCTACTGAGTAAATATGCTAATCTGATGTATGTATGCCTACAGTATTATTAGTGGTGATACAGGTGTATAATACACTATGGTAATAAGCCATACATGGCCAGTGGTATAACTAGCAAGAGTACGTAAGGGATATATATATATATAGATATAGTATGCAGGTATGTAAACGGGAATATATACAGAAGATATTCAAACAGATGTAGGCTCGGGAGGTACTGCAGTCGTCTGGTAATCCGGAGGTTCCCAGTTCGATTCCCGCTCCTCCCGGGAGTCCCGGGCAGCGTGTCAAAGTGTCCTTGAGCAAGACACTTAACCCCGGCCCTAATTGCTCCTGACGAGCAGGTCGGCACCTTGCATGGTTGCCTCCGCGGCCGTCGGTGTGTGAATGTGTGAGTGAATGGGTCAAATCATGTGAGGAACAAATTGTAAAGCGCTTTGGATAAAAGCACTATATAAATGCAGCCATTTACCATTTATACATTATGAGTGTTATATGAGTGTTATTGTACACGGCTAACATACAGTGTTGATATGGGCAGACAGGGTACCTCTCCATGATACTTGGTAGGAGCAGTTGTCAAGGTAGGATGTCAAGGCCACTGGCCATGACAACATCCCCTCCAAATTCCTCAGAGACTCAGCAGCCGCCATCACCCCAATCATCACGCACATAATAAACCTCTCCATAAAACAGGGACACGTCCCCAAGGACTTCAAAATTGCGAGGGTGACCCCTCTGCACAAAAAGGGCAGCAAATTAGACCCAGGCAACTACCGCCCTGTTTCTATTCTCACCTCCATCTCGAAAGTCATGGAAAAAATAGTCTACGAACAGGTCGAAAAGTACCTAGCGGAAAAAAATCTAATCTACGAATTCCAATCTGGCTTCAGAACATCCCACTCCACTGACACATGCCTTCTCTATTTGAATGACCACATCAAACAAGAGGTGGACGCAGGCAAATACTGCGGCATGGTCATGCTGGACCTACAAAAGGCCTTTGACACGGTCAATCACTCCATTCTGATTGACAAGCTAAAAGCAATTGGTTTTGATAGTCTATCAGTGAGCTGGATGCAATCCTACCTTGAGGGGAGGGAACAGATGGTGGAGGTAAACGGTACCCTATCCCCCCCCCTCACAGTGAGCTGTGGTGTTCCACAAGGAAGCATACTAGGACCGCTACTGTTCCTAATTTATGCAAATGACATGTCGTCAGCTTGTGACTGCAACTTGTTCCTGTTTGCGGACGACTCAGCCCTGCTGGTCTCTGACAAGAACAAGTTGCAGGTTGAAAAAACCCTCAGCTCGGAACTAGGCAGAATCTGCATATGGCTCGCTGATAACAAACTATCATTACACATGGGCAAAACAGAGTCCATTCTCTTCGGTTCAAATAACAAACTCAGCAAGACCGACGGCTTCTCAGTTACAGTGGGTGACAATATTGTCACAAGGAAAGATGAAATTACCTACCTGGGTTCCATCCTAGAGGCTAATCTCTCCTGTGACAAAATGGCATCCAATGTAATAAAAAAAGTCAACCAACGAACTCGATTCTTGTACCGGATCTCCTCTCTGGTAAACAAGAACACCCTGAAGACTCTGGCAGGAGCACTCATTCAGGGGTACTACGACTATGCTTGCACCTCATGGTACCAAAGCACCTCAAAGGCGCTAAAAACAAAATTACAAACATCTCAAAACAAACTGGTCAGACTACTGCTTGACCTTACTCCTAGAACCCACCTCACCCCTGCCCACTTTGACAACCTAGGATGGCTTAGAGTAGACGACAGAGTACAACAACTTGCAATGGGCCTGGTCTACAAGATACACTACACGACCAAGGTACCCATGTACATGTCAAAATACTTCCCAAAGGTCAGTGAATACCACGATCACAACACCAGAGGGAGCTCCACAAATCATGTTAAACCCAGATTCGGCTCAAATAAGGGACTAAACACGTTTCGCAATTATGCCACATCAATGTGGAACGCCCTACCCAAAGCTGTAAAGGAATGTGGATCACTACCCACTTTCAAAACCTCTCTCAAGGGACACCTACGGGAGACTGCAATTCAACACTGGCCCCTGTAAATATCCTAACCCAACCCCCTCCAATGTACAGTCATTTACCTAGTATGGTTTTGTCAATAGTTCAATGTACAATTTTGTTTGTTTGTACAGTGTCTCCTCCCCCCCCCCCTCAATGTACAGTATTACTTGTTTATACAGTGTGCCCCCCGGCCCCCCCCCCCCCCCCCCAAACCACCTCCAATGTAAATTACCCAGCATGGTTGTCAATATCCCAATGTACCCAACCCCCCCCACACAACCTCCTCCAATGTACAGTTTCTACGTCAAATGTATATACTCCCTTTTCTTGACTCCTTCTGTATCACAAACAGTACTGTATTTGCAAATCTGGTATGTCATAAATGTATAGATGTAGCAGTACTGACTATCTGTATGTCATGTATGTCATATATGTCCTGATGAATTGAAAATGGGGGACCCTGATGTAAACAAGACGAAAGTCTTTCTCTGGTCTGCATCCCCTTAACAATTGTGTGTATTGAGCTGTACTGTATTGTACCCATTCTACAATCTGTTAATAAAGTTTTCAATCAATCAATCAATCAGGATGACAGCCATGGCAACACAGAGCCAACCACTCCCATTCCCTGGATCTGATGGTTGACTGCTGTGTCGGAGCCTGACTGATTCAGGTCCAGGAGAATCAGGACAGAGGAGAGGCCCTTCCCTCTTGCTGAGTGAAGAGCCTCTGTGACTGCTATGAGGGCCGTCTCTGTGGAGTGACTGGTCCTGCAGCCTGACTGATTCAGGTCCAGGAGGTCAGTCTGTAATATATAATGATTGGTTGGATACCGCAGTACCGCACGTTCATCTTCTCTTATCTTAAGTGTCTTAAGTTCTTTTATGGCATCTTTGCACCTTAAAGGGGGATCAGTGCCCTAATTAATTAAGAATTGATTTCCATAACCCAGGAAAGTTCTATTCATATTTGTGAACAAGAGCTACTCTCTCCCAGAAACCAGAGAAGTAAGACTCATTGTGACCACAACGTCTCCCATTCATTGTCTATGGAGCAGCCTCAGACTTTATCCTTTATACCTGATGACATCACAAGATTGAGTATCCATTATTGGGTGGTGGGTTCCCCTTGGTGTCTGTTTCTACATTAAATCAATGGCTCCACCCTGTGTCCAGTTAAAGCTACTACAATTCAAACTGTCAACTCACTCAGCATTATTCCACAGAATGTTCAGCAACTCAGTAACTGATTGATTGATTGATTGAAAACTTTATTAACAGATTGCAGAATGGGTACAATACAGTACAGCTCAATACACACAATTGTTAAGGGGATGCAGACCAGAGAAAGACTTTTGTCTTGTTTACATCAGGGTCCCCCATTTTCAATTCATCAGGAACTCAAGTTATTGATTTTCATTCTGCGTCTTGCTGAGGAAGAGAAGAGATTTCATCATCACGTTTGTCCTGAAAAGTACAGTTCAAGCAGCACAGTAACAATCGAAATGAGCACAGTAGCTTACAGTTACAGTATGTGAAAACCAAGTCAAACATTAGTATATTTAGCCATACTGAAAGTATATCTTTAGTATATTAGGTGTGTTAAAAGGGTCCTGTCTATACTGCAACTCCCTGTATTCAGGAATCAGCCAGTCATCCATATCCCGCCTGCAGCTTGTACAAAATGCTGCAGCTGCAGCCAGAATGCTGACTAGCACTATTTACCATTTACCACTAAAAAGAGAGACCACATCACCCCAGTGTTATCTTCCCTTCACTGGATCTCAGTCCAGTACAGGATCCAAGTTAAGGTCTTATTGTTTTATCTTCACTGATTCAGTCCAGTACAGTACAGGATCCAAGTTAATTAAGGTATTATATTGATTGATTGAACATTTTATTAACAGATTGCAGAATGGGTACAATACAGTACAGCTAAGGGGATGCAGACCAGAGAAAGACTTTCATCTTGTTTACATCAGGGTCCCCCATTTTCAATTCATCATAAAAGAAAATATGTGTAGGCTCGGGAGGTACTGTGTTTTATCTTCACTGACTCAGTCCAGTACAGGATCCAAGTTAAGGTCTTATTATTTGTTTTATCTTCACTGACTAAGTCCAGAACAGGATCCATGTCAAGGTCTTATTATTTGTTTTATCTTCACTGACTGACTCCAGTACAGGATCCATGTTAAGGTTTTATTATTTGTTTTATCTTCACTAACTGACTCCAGTACAGGATCCATGTTAAGGTCTTATTATTTGTTTTCAAAGGCATTCACTGACTCAGCCTTGACTGACCTTAACCTTTTAATCCAGGCTAAAAACCTACCTGTTTACCAGGTTAATAACCCACCTGTTTACCAGGTTAATAACCTACCTACCTGTCAGGCATTTTATCTGATCTCACACCTACCCTGTTTTATGTAGTCCATTTTCTATTCCTTTTATACATTTATTTTTATCGTACTTGTTGTTGTATATATATAGTTACCATATTTTTACTGTTTTATTACAGTGCCATTTATATGTACAGCACTTTGGTGCAACTACAGTTGTTTTAAATGTGCTTTAGAAATAAAACTTACTTACTTACTTGAGTAAAAGTATATTTCTACCCATATGTACTTTTTTCTGGAAGCACATTATTAGTGTAACGCTTGGGTTCTCTGGCCCCGCCTGAGAACCACCCACCATTCTGACACCTGTCACTGGGCTTCCCTATCACTTGTCTCCCTGTTACTTGTCACTTATTGTTTGGGTCTCCTGATTGGTTGTCACGTTGGAACGCTTGGTATGTCAGGAATGTGGTCGTACTTAAACCCCTGTCTCTCTACTTCCAGTTGTCGGATCTTCTCATTCTCCTGCAGAGTATACACGGCGGTACCGCAGACACTGGACGTTGCTGTCTTTATTGTTATCATTATTATCTTCTCTATAGACGCCCTGCATCAGTGTACTATCTGTTGCTATTACTCTAGGTGTACCGTTCTACAAATAAAGAGAACCACCGCCTCTACTTATTACTCCACAACTGGAACCTACCTGTCTCCATCGTAACAGTTTAGTACAAATCATTAATATACTGTATTCACTAATATAAGTCTATACTATACTATACGCATACTGCACCTTATGTGACACTGTGAATAATGTGAATATTTCTTCAGCTAGTCAGATAGTAAATTATATTGACCATATTGACCAAATTGTTTACACTGCCTGTGTTGTTTTTACTACCTGTACACTGTGTTGTTTACTACCTGTACCCCCACCCCCCCCCCCCCCCCCCCCCCCCCACGCTGCTATGATGCCTGAATTTCCCCAAGGGGATCAATAAAGGAATATCTTATCTTATCTTATAACGGCTGGACTATACTGGGGTGCCTGGTCAAGGGGAGGACCATGGTGAACATCTGAACATGTGGTTTTGTGAACAGACAGTGGAAGTGAAGAGGGTGTGTATCAGGACACACTGATCTGTCACAGTAGCCTACACTTAAAACTGAGACATTAATCAAACTTAAGTTGTACTTTAGTAAACCAATTAAAAGTGTAACTTTAAAGTTTAAATACATCAAACATATGATTTCAATATATTTAAGCACATCTTAAGTACAACTTTGATCTCTAAAGTGGTTTCAATTCAACACAACTTTCTGAATACATAAAAGGTAAACAAAATTATATACAAAGTATACTTTGAGAAAATATATTTATGTAATTTATTTTGCCTGTTTGTCTTTGATATTCAATGAATTGCTTTATTCACAAGTCAACATATGCCTAGTGTATGTTAGTTTTTAACGTTGTGCACATTTCCTTATAGACTATACTATAAACTAAACATCAAATGAACATGGCTGTGATTACAAAATAAGGTGTATTTCAATTTTGAGTCAATAAATTTATTATATTTGGATTCAAATGTATTGTCATCATACAGCACAAGTACAGTACAACAAAAATAAGTTTGGCATCCAACCAGAGTGCAAAGGTAACAGTAAGCACATTAACAATATAGTGTAAAAATATATATATATAATTAAGCTACTGAGTAAAATTATGCTAATCTGACCAAGTATTCAGAAGTTATTTCAGCACTCATTTGAATATATAATACTAAGCATAATAATAATAATAAACAAATCAATAATCAGCACGTAAACATGATTTCCACATGCTCATATTCTATACATCCTGTTCATCTTATTTGCACTGTATTGTTTACATCCACTTACATTGCTGCTCATCTTTATATTTGTATATATTTCCCCCTATCATTTTTAATTCTTAAGAATACATCCAGAGCTTTTAGAAAGGTGCAGAATAAACATATTGCTTTTCCCACAAAAACATTGATTAATTAATTTATCATTTGAAATGTCTTTGCGGGTCCAAAATGAATGTTGTTGTTTACATGTTGTAGGCATGTACCCCCTCCTTACTTCCCATTTCCCAATGTGGAATGCACCTGATTGGATAAATGACCTGCTGGTTCTCTAGTGTGACATCTAGTGGCTGAATGTTATATAGCACCTTTCATTTTTATAAAACCCATGTTTATGTTATCTTGCTGTTATCTTCGGATCCATCGTTCGGGAGGCCAAAAACCGTGCAACATGGAAAGAAATCGTCAGTGGCCTATGCTCCGCAGGGAGTGCAAAGGCTTAAGTCAAGTGACGCCTTCATTTCACTGCAGGGATAATAAAGTAAATAAATAAATCTATATTATGGATATTGTTAGAACATTAATCCTTAGTACTCTGCAGATCCCCTTCAATCATCTGATGTAGCCATTCCGACAAATAGGCAACAATGTAACAAGTAAACACAACGATACAATGTACTACACTGAAAGTAGTTTCAGGTTGTTTTTATTGTCTAGGCTAGGGTATATGTAGTCTTTCTCTGGCATTTAAGAGTATACCAAACTATCATCCTACTTATCATGGACATGCATAGCTATAATACTTTGTAGAACACGTGAACAACATGGCTATTAATATAAGGTAAATAATGGTAAGGTAACATGTTAAAATGCAATTTCTTTCATGTACTCGTGTACATTTACATCAGTAGCACTTACTATAATAATATAATATATATAAATATATTATATACTCAAACAATCAAAAGGATGAATATCAGCTAAAAACAGTGGGTACATTATTTCATGACTGAGTTTAGATGGTTCCACTATATCCCTGCTGAACATGATCTATTACTATGTTGATATGAGAGAGATAAATCATCCTACTATAATGTACCCAGTGTTCGAGTCTGAGTCCAAGCCTGAGTCGAGTCCCCATTACCCTAGTCCGAGTCCAAGTCATCAAGGTTGAGTCCACTCCACTCTGGCAGTCAAAGAGCTCAAATTCAGATTCCTTTATTAAGCCATTTGTGTAAAAACTAGAGGTGGGCATAGATTAATTTTTTTTAATCTAGATTAATCTATCTGCAATACTGGATTTAATCTAGATTAATCTAGATTAAAATGGCTAAAAAAAAAAAAAAAAAACCTGCCGAAGGCATTCAAAATATGTGTGTTCTACCCAAATAATGACCAGAAGTAAGTCCTTACTTTTTCTTTCCTCCTTATGTTTCTCAGGCCAGGTGGCCCATTACACCATGAGCCCATCTCCCGTTTCCAAAATGCATTACAGACTGTTTGAAAAAGCTGTTTTGCTATGATAATTGGTAATGAAATATCAAAATAATGTTCAATAAGATGTACTTGTGTTTAATAAGTTGTTTTATTCAGAAGTTAACACAAATAAATAATATTACCAGTACAGTACAGTATCTAGCACACTCTCAGGAGCAAAACAGAAAGAATAATTTCAAACTTGAACTATGTGACATGGCTTGAATCAACTGCTCCAGTGGAGTTGCTCAGTGGCCAATGGTGTCAACTGTGGTTGTACTGGGCAGCTCCCAGGTGTGAATGGAACTGTGTGAATGTGAAGCAGGGCGTTCCTGAAAAAGAGCATCTGTGCTCAGCGAACCTACCCTGGGTAAATAAAGGTAAAAAAAAAAAAAAAAAAAATCTTTTTTAGATTAATGCGTTAATTATATTATCGCGCGATACTAGTATAGCGTTAACGCAGCACGTTAACGCCGTTAACGGCCCAGCTCTAGTAAAAACACATTGGTAATTGTTGCAGCGTTACAGTTTATGCGTTTTTTTCCTTTATTTTTTCCACAATAAAATTATTAGCTGGTCTTCTCTTCAATACATATCGAACATCTAGCAGTGCTCTTTCTGGAATTTTATTGATATATACCAATTGTTCTTACCGTCTATGCTCGTGCACGATTCCAAGTATTTGCATACAGAACTGCCCCTAATTAACCATATATGGTCATTTTTTTTTTATATATATAGCATCAAAGCACTCCATCCCCTCATGAGGAAAATTTGGCAAGAAGAAAGGATACCCAAAGATTGGAAAGAAGGCTACATAGTGAAGATACCAAAGAAAGGGGACCTTGCACTATGCAAGAACTACCGGGGGATCACGCTACTTTCAACCGCCAGCAAAGTCTTCAACCGGATAATTCTAGATAGGATGAAGACTGCCGTTGACATGCTCCTCAGAGACCATCAAGCAGGATTCCGGAAAGAAAGGTCATGCATAGACCAGATCGCCACACTGAGGATCATCATCGAACAGTCGCTGGAATGGAACAGCTCTTTATACATCAACTTCATCGATTTTGAACAGGCCTTTGACAGTCTAGATAGGAACAGTCTGTGGCACCTGATGGAGCACTATGGAATCCCACCGAAGTACATCAACATCATCAGAGGATCATATGACGGGATGACAAGTAGGGTACTGCACAGAGGGGAGCCCTCAAACCCGTTCGAGATAAAGACCGGAGTGAGACAAGGCTGCCTGCTGTCCCCCTTCTTGTTCCTGCTGGCCATTGATTGGACCATGAAAAAGTCAACAGAAGGAGCCAGAAACGGCATCCAGTGGACACTGATGCACCAGCTTGAAGACCTCGATTTTGCAGATGACCTAGCTCTCTTATCACAGTCACCAGCAAATGCAACAAAAGACCAACAAACTAAAGGAAACAGCCTCAACTCTAGGAATGAAGATCAATAGGGTAAAAACCAAGATTATGAAGATCAACACAAAGTGCCAGCAAAACATTGAACTAGAGGGAGAGGCCATCGAAGAAACTAACTCCTTTACCTACCTTGGGAGCGTAGTAGATACAGCGGGTGGCACAGAAGAAGACATCAGAGTGCGAATCGGAAAAGCAAGAACGGCATACAACCTACTTGGTCGAGTATGGAGGTCTCGCGAAATAAAAACCAACACAAAGCTGAGGATCTTTAACTCCAATGTTAAATCAGTCCTCCTGTATGGCTCGGAGATCTGGAAGACAACCGTAGGGCTGAAGCAGAAAGTACAGTCCTTCATAAATTCCTGCCTCCGCCGCATTCTAAGAGTGAGATGGCCAAATGTCACTACAAATCTGGACCTGTGGGAGCGCACAAAACAACTACCCCCGCCAGAAGAAATAAAGAAGAGAAAGTGGATGTGGATAGGCCATACCCTGAGAAAGGAAGACACAAACATCACCCGGCAAGCCCTACGATGGAACCCACCTGGAAAGAGGAAACGCGGCAGGCCTCGAAACACCTGGCGCCGTTCTTGGGAAGGGGAAATGAAAGAGGCTGGACTGGGATAGCACAACATCGTTCGGGAGGCCAAAAACCGCGCAACATGGAAAGAAATAGTCAGTGGCCTATGCTCCGCAGGGAGTGCAAAGGCTTAAGTCAGTAAGTCATTCTTTAATCATATGATTACATATTGTTTAAAATAAAAAGCGAAATACTATTATTTTGTGTGTCATGTTTCCAAATAAGATTGTTCACAACGACATTATTTCTACCTTCAATTTGTTGGTTAGATGTCCTCCGTGATCAATCTCGCTCTCAGTGACGTTTCTCTTTTTAGTTTGCTTAGCCATTATTCCACATTCCACAAATGTTCCCATGGGGGTGTTTAATTACCATATATGGTTCATTAGGGGCAGTTCTGTATGCAAATACTTAGAATCGTGCACGAGCATAGACGGTAAGAACAATTGGTATTTATCAACAGAGTACTTGCAGGTGTGCGTACGACCTGTGTACGTACGTTTGATAAATCCAGATTTGTCTGTGCATAGAGTCATTCTAAATTCCGTGCGTAGGAGAGAAAATAGAACACTTTCTACGCATTGTTGATAAATGAGGGCCCAGGATGGAGCCCAAAACCAGCATGTCAAGGTGAGGCCTTGGTGGAGGGCTCTCTCCAGTGCCGGCAGTAGCCTGCGGGACGTCTCGTTCATGGGCAGGTAGGAGACCCAGGATTCGGATGGGTTGCCTGCATGGAGAGGATGCACATGTCAGTTCAAGGCTTTCCCTAAACAATGGTATAGGGGTGCAGTGCCACCATGTGTTTAAAAATAGAATATATATTTTTAAATATGTCTTTGTAGTGAAAGCTTGGGGCCAGCTTAGAAAAAGACTCATCATTGTCTAATACGTTGATTGCTCTGTCCTCTGTTCCACTGTGTGTGTGTGTGTGTGTGCATGAATGCGTTTTCGTGTTCAACGTTAAACTATTGTGCAACCTTATACATTGTACTTAAATTACTAACTTATTTGGAACTTACCCTTGTGTTTGCAATTTTATTGAAATTATGATTTGATTGATTATAATGATTATACAATTATCATTATATCTCAGTTGGAGTTGGACCTCTGACGTTACACGAAAGAGAGAGAGTAAAAGCAATGGATTGTACACTGGCCTACAGTCACTGCACTCCAGGGCTGCCCCCTCTTACCCCACCACATTACATGGTCGCTTTGCTCAACCAAGCCTTTGTTAGTCAATTAGTCTTTTCATAATATGAAATTATGCTTTATTCCACAATATTTGACAATATCCTAATTTACTGAAGGGTATTCAACACATCTCTGGTAAAAAACTAGATTTAAATCAGGTCCTTCTGTATGACTGCCTGTGAGAACCACAATTTTACATATTTATTTTTATTAAATCAACAAATTGATTAGTCAACAAAGTCCTATGTGACTATGAGTGGACTAAGAATTCCCAGCGCTACTGAATTCTGATTGGATATAAGATCTAGCCTGTATTTATATCCAAACTATAGGCGAGTCTATGGAACAAATTTACTTTTTGTTAATCATTTTACTAGAATCTTCTTTTAATTCTCTTACCCCTTGAATTCCATCAGGGGTGGTGTAGGAGATCCTGAGTGTAGTATGTTTGTTGTGCCCTGGCAGACTTAAGGACATTTTGGAGCGTGTCATGGTCCCTCTGACATCAGGGAGCTTCTCTTCACGGCTCTTCTCTTGGCATGTTGGGCAGAGGGCGACTCCACTGGCCATCATGGATACAGACCGTCCCATGATCCCGCAGACACACCACAGACCGGACTTCTCCATTTGATCCTCTTGTTGGTCTTCGAACACATTACCTTCATAATGTTTGTTACTTGGACTTTGTGGACCTGCCCTTTCAGATTTAGGACAAACGCTACAGTAAGGATTAACTTGACCCTTGCACCATGGACACGCGTCCGTTCCACCGGAGGTCGTAGAGGGCGACTCAACGTCTCCATGTTCTTCTAAAAAGGCATCTTGGTTGTGTGTAGCTCCCTCACCACAGGAGATGTCTGGTGTATCAGCAGGAGAATGTGTTTGACTAGAGAGCACGCTCAATGGCAGGCTTTTCTCAGACGTCTTAACAAAAAAGGTCTGATTTGTGGCATTATCTGATTGGGGTGCTGATGATCCATTTTGATTCTCTTCGAGAGGTGGTTGTGATATTTTCTGTTGGACAGGGGTATCTTTGAGACCCTTCCATTCAGAGAGATCTGAAGGTTCTGGTGCCTTCTGTTCTTTATCACCCTGCACATGCTCTGATGGACAAGCATCGTTCTTCAGAGAGATGCCCTCTCCGCTGTATATGCTGTCGGTCTCTTCGTCTTGCTTGTATTTGAGACACTGTGGCTGATCTCTCTCCTCTTCACCTCCTGCCTCTGAGGGTAAACTGGTTGACGAGAAGCGTAGACTGTAGTCTGTTGAAGTGGTAGAAGAAGGCTCGCCCAGGTGTCCTCGCTCAGGTGACTTTCTACCCCCTGTCCCGTTAGGGGACCATTCCTTCAGGGCAGACATTGCCTCCAAACATTCTAGTTTGGGACCCAAGAAGAAAATGTGCTTTAGCAGTGGAATAATTTGCACTCTCACAAATCTCTCTCTTGTGGCTCTGCACTGCCGTTCGACCGTCTCGCTTCTTGAGTCCAACACACCTAAAGATGCTAGTGACAGCTCATTGGTGGTGAATTCCTTTGCTATTTCATTGATCAGTTCGTTCAGTCGTTCCTGAGACACTCTAACGGTCGCTGCATCTGCTCCAGTCAGCAGGAGAGTCATATCATTCCTGGTTTGTGTCTCTGTCATCTTCACGTCAGAGATTATGTCCTCTATTTCATTGAGCTGGAAATGCTTCGTGTATAGCCACTGAAAGAATGGAACTTTGACCTCGATACTGAGGACTTCATGAACATCTGGGTAATGACTGTGCTTGAGGTACAAGCCTTCATTAGTAATCAAAGGCAGGTCTTTCTCAGAGATCTTTTCTTTGTGGCCTTGTTTGGGTCTGACGGGACCAGAAAAGCTATTGGTCTGTCTCAGTGTGTGCCCTGATTCTGACTGACTGCCTGAGGCAGTTGGGAATTCTTCACCATTGTGCCTTGATAGATCCGCTGTGTCCAAAGAGTTACTCTGAATTTCTCCACTATTTGCTGCATTTTTTACAGAGTCACTCGGAGCAAACGTTGCCAGGGGTTTACGGTTGTGTTTAGGTTCAGCCTCCTTAAATAGAATGTCTTCTCCTAGGAACCTTCTGTCCTTGGGGTTGGAACTTTCTCTCGTATGCTTCTCAGATAAAGATTTACCGTTATGCTCATCCTGAAAGGGTCTGTGTTCTAAGATGGAGGTGGGTTTCTCAGCGCTCATACCTTTCTCAAATCTAGCAGCTAAATATGATTTACTGCCCCCCTTCAATTTCTCTTCTCTAAAGCTCTTTTTCTTATCTTGATTGTGATCCTTTGTTGTCCCTTTGCTGTCCATCAAGAACTTCTTGGCCTCTGACACATCGCGTCCACTTCCCACTAAGTAGATATTTGCCTTATCCTCATTTATTAACAGCTTTGGAAAGTTGTACTTCAGGACTTCTAGAGCCTCCTGGAAACCCTGTGGTAGGAGTGCTGCTTTCGGCAGAATCTCCCTGCGAAGCTGTGCCTCCTTCTCTTGGTACAGCGAGCTGAGCTCGATGTGAGCCCTCGACACGTCTCCCCTGCCTCGCCTCACAGCTTCAGTCTTCAACTGCAAATAGAGAGTAGTGATATCACTGGTCGGCACATCCAGTACCTCCACGCCATGCCGGTCGAGGATGCTCCAGTAGTCCTCAGAGCAGTGCTTCTGGATGTAAACAAAAATGTCAGAGTCTATGACCATGGAGAAGTCATCTTGTGAGGTTCCCTTGACCACGGAGAAGTCCTCTTGTGAGGTTCCCTTGACCACGGAGAAGTCCTCTTGTGAGGTTCCCTTGACCACGGAGAAGTCCTCTTGTGAGGTTCCCTTGACCACGGAGAAGTCCTCTTGTGAGGTTCCCTTGACCATGGAGAAGTCCTCTTGTGAGGATCTCTTGACCATGGAGAAGTCCTCTTGTGAGGTTCCCTTGACCATGGAGAAGTCCTCTTGTGAGGATCTCTTGACCATGGAGAAGTCCTCTTGTGAGGTTCCCTTTTCCATGGAGAAGTCCTCTTGTGATGATCTCTTGACCATGGAGAAATCCTCTTGTGACGTTCCCTTGACCATGGAGAAGTTATCTTGTGAGGATCTCTTGACCATGGAGAAGTCATCTTGTGAGGAGCTCTTGACCATGGAGAAGTTATCTTGTGAGGAGCTCTTGACCATGGAGAAGTTATCTTGTGAGGATCTCTTGACCATGGAGAAGTTATCTTGTGAGGATCTCTTCATTCTCTTGACCATGGAGAAGTCATCTTGTGAGGATCTCTTGACCATGGATAAGTTATCTTGTGAGGATCTCTTGACCATGGAGAAGTCATCTTGTGAGGATCTCTTGACCATGGAGAAGTCTTCTTGTGAGGTTCCCTTGACCATGGAGAAGTCCTCTTGTGAGGTTCCCTTGACCACGGAGAAGTCTTCTTGTGAGGTTCCCTTGACCATGGAGAAGTCCTCTTGTGAGGTTCCCTTGACCACGGAGAAGTCCTCTTGTGAGGTTCCCTTGACCATGGAGAAGTCCTCTTGTGAGGATCTCTTGACCAGTGTCTCATCGTCTTTGCTTCCATTAGTACTGAATGGGGGATCAGAGGCTCTGTGGACATGTTCTAATGGGTTGAGTCCACTGACTTGTTCTGAAAACCCAGTCTGCCACGGAGCTTCAATTTCTTCTGAATCACAGTGTGTTTTCTGACCCGAAACCGCTGTATTAAGCGGCTGGGAGTCTGGAGGTTTCCGGGGGTCCAAGCGGCCCAGCAGTGTGTTGGTGAGAGCGCAGACTCTGGAGTATCCTCCTTTCAGAGTGCACATGTGATGGAGAGGGTGAAAGGTGAATGTTACATCAGGGAAGCTCATGAGTATGTTGGATAGTGCAGCCTTTCCCCCGGGCAGTTTACTGTAGTCGACTGTCACTGCACTGTCCACGAAGAGCTGGGAGAGAAGTGGGAAGATTTGAAATGTGTCTTAAGTGGAAAGAAAATAATATACAAAATAATATACTTTGACACTGTAGTATATTTTCAATGATACTAATTATGTATTAATTATGTTTCAAACATTCTGTATGTCTTTAATGGTAGCCTTGAGGTCTTGTGAGGCTCTTATGTGTCTGATACCTGATATACACATGCAGTAAAACTCAAGGTTTCTCAGTGCTAGCCTGCAAAGTAATGAAAACGTGTCTGGGAAAGTACAGATAACAGATAAAGGAGGATTCAGCTCACGGTGAGTCTTTGTTCAAGTGTAACTGAATTATGAGTTAAGTAAATCCCTGAAGAAGATATCCAACTGTCCTTGGTGGATTCTCTACATGTGGTCATATTACAAAGAGTGAGGTATACCCAGAACATTAAATATCATTGGTTAGTTGCAGATCCACCTCCTGGATATCCTGCTTACTGACGTATGTCATTATTCTGATATCCTGCTTACTGACATAAGTCATTATTCTGATATCCTGCTTACCGACATATGTCATTATTCTGATATCCTGCTTACTGACATAAGTCATTATTCTGATATCCTACTTACTGACATACTGTATGTCATTATTATTCCAATATCGTACTTACTGACTTATCATTATTATTCTGATATCCTGCTTACTGACGTATGTCATTATTCTGACTACAGCAACTTTGTACTTTGGTTAATAAAACTTTGTTAAACTTAGTATTTTTCCTGGACAATCAATTATTTTCAAATGACATGTCTGTAATTACAGAGTACGTTCATAGTCATGCAAATGTACTACAACACATAACTGAGGTTCCATGTATCAGGTCTCACTTACGTCGTCTGCATGTATTTCCTCCTTATGCAAACTGGCTGTTACTGCATATTGTTTTTCACCCACTTGCAGCGTATGAATCCCATGATCAACGACTCTCTGGGCCACTGAATGAGAACAAGAGTACAAGTCAAGTCACTTTTATCTATAGAGCATGTTTAAAAACAACAGGAGTTGAGCCAAAGTGCTTTCCGGTCATTACGATAACAGGGTATCTGCAGGTTTCAACAAGTTACATTTAAGACTTTTTAAGACCTTTTTAATACCACTTAGAGCCTGATTTAATACCAATTTCATGACCATACTAGCAAAAAAAACCATAGCAACACTTGCGCGCCAATTTAAATTCCATACAAGCTCACCAAGCTCCCGTAGCCCCGCATAAAACTTGAAATAAAAAACATTTAATATATTTAATATTATTTAATCTCCCGACAGCCCCCACCTGTGCAAATAAAATTTAAGACTTTTAGTGAGAATTATGATTTTTTTTTTATCTACTTTTTCTCCCATTTTTCAATTTTTCTCCCATCCCAATTTCGTATTGTCCAATTCTACCCTCCCCTGTCTCGAACGCTGTTAGGCCATGCCTCCCACAGGCCGGCTGCAATGTGGACGAAGCCTTGCATCACGTGTCCCCTCCGGTACACAAGGAGGCAGCCGTCGCATCTTTTCACCTGCACAGCGCGATCTCTCAGCGGCGAGGGTCTGCGTGGGAGGGACACGCCGCCCCCGTTGCTTCCTGATTCTGCTGCGCAGGCGCATCAACTGACCTGTAGGAGTCGCTGTCCACAACGTCCGATCCCCACCCACCAGCTTCCCACCCGTAACACTGCCAATTGTGTTAGTATGAACGACCAGCCAAGCTGGTAGCAATGCCGAGAGCTGGGCTCGAACCCAGCATCTCCTGCCTTGCCCACTGCACCACTTAGCCGCCGCTGAGAATTATGAATTTAATACTTTTTATGACTGTTTAATACCCCACAGATATCTTGTATAAGTCAAGTCAAGTCACTTTTATTTATAGAGCATTTAACCTCTTAAGCCCTAGCCATATTTTCAGAAGATTCGCCTAAAAGTACATACCCAAGTAAATGGAAGATTGCTCCACTTCTACAAGGTCCATTTGCATGTTATTGGTATCTAGGGACATCTATGGACCTCAGGGAATGCATTCCCAGTGTCATAAATATTGTGTCTGTTACTATGCTTGAGTAAATTGTAATGAACCAAAGGAGAATATCAATTATTATTATTTTAACATGCCAACACCATGCTAACATTGACCAGGCGTGAATAATTGCCACTGAGATCACTTTCAAATTAATAAAGGGCAGATGATTTACAGGGTTTTTTGTATATACAGTACTGAATTTTGCATCAGGACACATGCAATAATCAAATATTAATATAGAATAATAGAATATAGAATATCAGGCCTATAAATGACCTTATTATGGCTAAGTCATACATTTATGGATCAGGCCAAATCTCCTCTTTCCAATGGCAGAGTTAAATCTGGATTTAGTACCACCAGGCGCCCGTTACGTTACAGGGCAGCAAAGACCGTGAATGAAATCTACTGTAAGTACAGTTACTTTTGTATAATGTCCATAGCTCCGCCTGTTAACAGACTGCCAGAGGAATAACATGTACGAATTCACTGTCTTACACCAGAGGAATAACATGTATGAATTCACTGTCTTAGACCAGAGGAATAACATATGAATTCATATGTTATTGTATACTGTATAGATAGTTTAGATACATTAAGAGTTAAAATTGTAAATTGAATATTGTATAGTAGTGTATATAGGAACCAGTTTCTCAGGAACTTAGCATGTCTTTTTTACCATGCATATCTTGTGTCTTACCTATTTTATTTTTTTCTATCCCTATTTATATTATTGTATTTTGCACAATCAATGCGGGCATGACCACCCGCATTTCACTGTATGCCCTGGTATGTATGTTACAAATAAACCTCTTGATTCTTGATTCACTGTCAGACCAGAAGAATAACATGTATGAATTCATTGTCTCTGAGACCAGAGGAATAACAATAACATGTATGAATTATGAAGTTGGGCATTCCTTCAAGTTGTTTTTCTACCGTTGAATGTCTCACCTTCACGGTCCTCGAACGTAATGAGGGCAGATCCCGGCGGCGTCTTGGAGACGCTGATGGATGAAATGTCTCCACCACCGCCGTTCCTCCTCCTCAAGAAGTGGATGTGAAGTTTGTCTGACAGTCTGCTTTCACTGATGTCCAGAGGTAAGTCACACACCCTGACGACATGACCCTCCTTCTCCATACTGACCTAGGAGCAGAAAAATCACACTTTTAAAGGAACACGCCAGCATTATGGGAAACGCGATTACCGTCTTCCCCAGAGACAAGAAAATAGATACCAATTTCCTCCTAGCCTAGTACAAATGAATGGAAGCGGATACAGACAACTAGTCTAGCTTAAAACCAGGGGTGCAGTGCTCATGCCACACGGTACCACGCCATTCCACCACTTTTCTGAGCATGCGCATGCACACAAAAATGCGTTCACAACTTTCACTCGTCGTGCCGTGCGCCAAGTACCGGTACTCACCTAGCTACTTGTCTTTGCATAACAATAGCATAACAAAGAACGAGAAGAGCAAAACCAAAATACAAGCCCTGTACCAATTGGTGGGGGGTTGCTTGGCTGTGGAACCTCTCACTATGTGACAAATGGTCCCGACTGGAAGGATGAGACATTTCTTAAGTTGTGCTTCAGAAGGAAACTGTCCTTCTGTAAACTGTAAGTTACATTGTTAATTTAGTTTGTATTTACTTTTCTAGTTTAAGTTAATTCAATTAAAGAAATTGTAACTACAATATTGTATCTACAATTACATTTAAAACATTGTTTGTTTTTCAACCATATCTGTTGACAATATAATTTCTTTATATATTGAATGCTACATCCTGCTACCTTTTTCAGCTTCTCTATTTCAAGGCAATATTTACAAAAACTAAACTAAAACTAGTAATTTCCTGTACAAACATGTTTCCTACTATTTATGCATAATAATCATTCTAAATGCTGGTCGGAGCTGTTCTGTGTGCACGCCGCACGCAAGGGAACATTTATGCGCATGCGCGCGTGCACGCACACACGTGGGAGCGCGTGCACGTGACGTCATTAAAACACTGTCCAACCACTTATGAAATCACTGCTTAAAACTCCGGGAGAGGTGTTTTTGGCCAACAGCTAGGCTAACTGGTCCATATCCGCTTCCATTTGTGCTAAGCTACATGTAGGCTAGCTTGCAGCCGGATAGCTTTCTACTGAACGCACAGAGAGGAAATTGATATCCATCTTCTCGTCTGACTCTGGAGAGGACGGTAAGAGCAATTTCCCATAATGTTGGCCTGTTCCTTTAACACTTTGACTGCCTAAAAACGATTTACAACGTCTTTGCTGGCGATGCTAAAGTTGCCGGGGGACGCTGTACAGCGTCCTTATATCAATATTTCAAAAATCTGGAATCGGATTCATATTCCCCCTCCGCTGGCCTGAGATTCACCAGCAGGACCCACTGAGCTCTCTGGCGGTTCAGGAGCGCCATCTGGTGGCCGATCGGCGCAACTGCTTAACAGGAAGCGCAGTAGAGGTTTTGCTGGTCGGCCCTATTGCTTCCGGCCACTCGGGATAGGTTCCGGCACTCTAGCTCGTCACTCTACATAGCGATCGATTGCCAATAACTCGATAAACAACATGATTTGGACGTATATACCATTATACAAGCTGGAGATGGACCGGGTAATAATATATCCCATAATGATAAAATTTCTACTCGACGATGATCGCCCAACGGCGCGCGGAGACTGGGGTGAGTTTCAGCGTGTAACGTTACCATCTTCGATACTAACTGCTTTTATCAACATTTGACCCACATTAGATGATTGGTATAACGCTGCCCACGGAATTATAAACGCCCCCTCGCCCATCCGGTCAACATCAGATGACGTGTAGTAACTTCTAGAAGTACGTCTAGTTGGAATTTTTTATATCGCGCTGATTGCCATCAAACTGTATTTCATCATCAATATAATGCATTTGGGGCTATATATCACGTTCTGGAGAAAGTTGCAGAAAGAGATGAAAACATACTTATACATTAGACCATACTTTACTATGAATATGTGAATGAAAAAGTTTAACGTTGCTACACAATGAACAATACATATAGGACTTTGAATGGGCCCTAATAATGGCAATGTAGCAATAGAATTTAAAAAGTTATAGCCCTGCAAAGAAGGGGACGTTCTCCATAGACAAATAGCGCTGGCAATCTATGGTATATCATTAATTTAACCCATGGCAGCCAAAGTGTTAAGGACGTTTTCCCCATATGTTTCCAAATGTGTTTTTCGTCGTCGTGACTCGTGAGATTATTATTTTTTTTTTTTTATCCACTTTTTCTCCTTATTTTTCTCCCATCCCGATTTCGCCTCGCCAATTCTCCCTTCAATTCTCCCCTCCCTGTCTCGAATGTTGCTAGACTATGCCTCCCACTGGTCGGCTGCAGTGAGGAGGACCAAGCCTTGCATCACGTGTCCCCTCTGGTACACGAGGAGGCAGCTGTCGCATCTTTTCACCTGAACAGCGCGATCTCTCAGTGGCGAGGAGTAACACGTGGGAGGCTCTCAGCTGCCCCCGATACTTCCTGATTCTGCTGTACAGGCGCACCAACCGACCTGTAGGAGTCGCTGTCCACAACGTCCAATCCCCACCCCTAACACTGCCAATTGTGTTAGTATGAACGACCAGCCAAGCCGGTAGCAACGCCGAGAGCTGGGCTCGAACCCAGCATATCCTGCGTTAGTGGTGAGCGCCTTGCCCAATGCGCCACTTAGGCTGTGAGGTTATTATTTTCGAGAGACAAATAATGTTGTGATATATTAAACAAAATACCTCACATTCATAAGTCAGGTGGCAGTAGCCTGGACAGCGGCTCATCATTATTCACAGACAGTGAGCATTTCATAACATGCCATTGCTGTGCAACAAACTACATCACAGGACTAGATTAGGATTCAACATTATATGTTCAGTAACATTCGATTAGATCAGATTAGATTAAAATGTATTGTCATGTACAACGAAAATAAGTCTGGCATACAACCAGAGTGCAAATGTAACAGTAAAGTGCAATAGTAATATACAATGTAAAGGTGATTCAAATTAAACTGGGTATTATAGTACTACTGAGCAATAGTGCTAATCAGATGTATGTACAGAGTGTAGTATTAACATGTACAGTGATACAGGTATAATAAAGACACTGGTAGTAAATCATACTTGCCAGCAGCGCAACTAGTAATTACGTTTGTATTTATCCTAATTTATAATTTCGAATACAAAATGAATCCTTTCGGGCAAGTTGTTTTGAATGATTTCCTCTGGATTCTATCTTGTAATTATATAATCGACCTTATGCTTCAACGACAAGCAGGCGTCAACATGAAGATAAAACACAAAACATAAAACAACATCATTAGAAGAACATAAGAACATGATCAACCTGAAAGTTTGAATTTACTACCAATAACAAGCACGCAGGCAGACCCGCATGTTGCACAATCACAACCTAAAAACTACTAAAAATACACAACGTTTATTGACTAAAGGCATTTAATTGTAACCTATAACAACCAACAGTGCAGGTTACAGCCTGAATGACGCGGATAAACAACAGAAAACAACAGAACTCACGCAGAACGAGGTGGTACGTGGAGCGGCCGATTCTGGAGAAATGGAAAGTGAAAGTGCTTCTCGTGCCTGCGCTCAAGCGCGTGCTTGATGACGTTTACCTTGCTTATTTACATGGCGTTTTCACATTCGCCGAAATGCTTGCTTGTGATTGGTCAATAGCGCGCGTCAGAGGTCCGATATTACCCGATAACGGACCTCTGTGGAACAATAATGACCACTGTGCGCAGCTGTTCACAATCAAGCCCACTGACATCAGTGCAATCAGACACTATGCTATGTAGCCATGTAATAAGCGGGATAATGTATTGATTGATTGATTGAAAACTTTATTAACAGATTGCAGAATGGGTACACTACACAGTACAGCTCAATACACACAATTGTTAAGGGGATGCAGACCAGAGAAAGACTTTCGTCTTGTTTACATCAGGGTCCCCCATTTTCAATTCATCAGGACATATATGACATACATGACATACAGATAGTCAGTACTGCTACATCTATACATTTATGACATACCAGATTTGCAAATACAGTACTGTTTGTGATACAGAAGGAGTCAGGAAAAGGGAGTATATACATTTGACGTAGAAACTGTACATTGGAGGAGGTTGGGTGGGGGGGGGTTGGGTACACTGGGATATTGACAACCATACTGGGTAATCTACATTGGAGGTGGTTGGGGGGGGGGGGGGGGGGCACACTGTATAAACAAGCAAAACTGTACATTGAGGGGGGGGGGGGAGACACTGTACAAACAAACAAAATTGTACATTGGACTATTGACAAAACCATACTAGGTAAATGACTGTATACATTGGCAAAACTGTACATTGAGGGGGGGGGGGAGACACTGTACAAACAAACAAAATTGTACATTGGACTATTGACAAAACCATACTAGGTAAATGACTGTACATTGGAGGGGGTTGGGTTAGGATATTTACAGGGGCCAGTGTTGAATTGCAGTCTCCCGTAGGTGTCCCTTGAGAGAGGTTTTGAAAGTGGGTAGTGATCCACATTCCTTTTTTTTTTGATCCACTTTTTCTCCCATTTTTCCATATTTTCTCCCATCCCAATTTCGTATCATCCAATTCAACCCTCCCCTGTCACGAACGCTGTTTCTTGCCTCCCACAAGCCGGCTGCAATGTGGACTAAGTCATACATAGCACAAGTCCCCTCCGGTACTTGAGGTAACAGCAGTCGCATCTTTTCACCTGCGCAGCTCGATCTCTCAGTGTCGAGGAGTAACGCGTGGGAGGCTCACGCTGCCCCCGACACTTCCTGATTCTACTGCGCAGGCGCACCAACCGACTTGTAGGAGTCGCTTGTTCACAACGTTCGATCCCCACCCTTCAGTTTTCCCTCCCCGTAATACGGCCAATGTGTATTACTGCGGACGACCAGCCAAACTGAAAAACAATGTGGAGAGCTGGATTCGAACACGCGAATCCTAGCGTCTCCACACTGGTGGCGAGTGCCTTGCCCACTACACCACCTAGCCGCCCTGTGATCCACATTCCTTTACAGCTTTGGGTAGGGCGTTCCACATTGATGTGGCATAATTGCGAAACGTGTTTAGTCCCTTATTTGAGCCGAATCTGGGTTTAACATGATTTGTGGAGCTCCCTCTGGTGTTGTGATCGTGGTATTCACTGACCTTTGGGAAGTATTTTGACATGTACATGGGTACCTTGGTCGTGTAGTGTATCTTGTAGACCAGGCCCATTGCAAGTTGCTGTACTCTGTCGTCTACTCTAAGCCATCCTAGGTTGTCAAAGTGGGCAGGGGTGAGGTGGGTTCTAGGAGTAAGGTCAAGCAGTAGTCTGACCAGTTTGTTTTGAGATGTTTGTAATTTTGTTTTTAGCGCCTTTGAGGTGCTTTGGTACAATGAGGTGCAAGCATAGTCGTAGTACCCCTGAATGAGTGCTCCCGCCAGAGTCTTCAGTATTCTTGCTATACTATCAGTGGTGCGTTATTGAAATCATCTGGGGTTGCACGCATTTAATGTCCCCTCGCTTAAAGACAGTGCCTAATTGCCTCTACGAATGGAATGTAACACATGTCTTCACAACAAGTTAGGTGTGAATGTATCTGAGAACGTATTTAACACACCTGACGACCAGCGCTATTGATATGCAAATAGCGAGTACTTATCATGGGGTGGCACGGAGTGCAACCCCGTCCCATGAAGAACGCATGCCTGTATACTATACTCGATCATTGTCGCAAAATAATTGACCCACTGACATTTAAAACACTTTTAAACTCTGTGTCGGTCAATTATTTTGCAACAATGACCTACATTACAATGACAATACATTATCCCTTACGTATTCAATATGGTCTGATATTAACATTCAGTATTCAATATTGTCTGATTCAATATTAACATTCAGTATTCAAGTAGAACAGCTAGCTAGCCGTTGTAGACACTCACCTTTCCACAGCTAAACGGTAGGCAAGGCACCTTGGTTGAGAAATGCAGGCTTCAATCTATGTTGTTTAGTCTATCTGTTCAGTACTGTTCAGTACTGTTCAAAGATGCACAATGAGATCTTCTGAGAGAATTGTTGAATATATATAGAACACAAATGTTCTAGAATGTTCTATTATGACATCATACTGTGACATCACAAATGTTCTAGAATGTCTATTATGACATCATACTGTGACATCACAAATGTTCTAGAATGTTTGATTATGACATCATACTGTGACATCACAAATGTTCTAGAATGTCTATTATGACATCATACTGTGACATAACAAATGTTCTAGAATGTACTATTATGACATCATACTGTGACATCACATGTTCTAGAATGTTCTATTATGACATCATACTGTGACATCACAAATGTTCTAGAATGTTCTATTATGACATCATACTGTGACATCATAACGGAACATGTTTGAGTTTCATTTGAATAATATAAACTTTTTGTAAGGCTGTCCCCGAAGCCTGTTTTTGGGATTCAAACTTCGTCAGGGTTCTTCGAACGGACGTTTGAACCTTCGTTTTTAATTTAAAAAGTAAAAAAAAAAATTTTTTATTTTATTTTTTATATATATTATATCCTCAAACTAAATCCTCAATTTGAATAAAGTGATTCAAACTTCGTCAGGGTTTTTCGAACGGATGTTCGAACCTTCGTTTTTAATTAAAACATTTTAATAAAAAAAACATTCTCATTATCTTTTTATAATTTATTTAAAAAAAATTATATCCTCAAACTAAATCCTCAATTTGAATAAAGTGATTAATCTGATTAAATTAGTATTTTTTCTTTTATTATTTTGTTAGTGATGTAATAAAAAATAACACTTGGAACAAAAAAAACGATAATATACGATTGGTAAACACTCAGATTAACCAAAACACTTAAAAGAAAACTGGATGAATTATTATAATAATATGTGGTTGGCACATCTTTATCGTTGCTATTGTAGATAACTGTGGCAATTCTAGAGTTAATACATGTAAAACATTTTATTCATTGATAACCCAAAAAAAACATCTACTTGAGGAGAGATGTGTATATCTGTGTTTTAACTTTGTGTACACACTTACCGTCCATAATGGGAGTAGGTATGCGTTACTCATAAATTGTTTCTGCTTGGGGAGAAGTCTTGGTTTTGGGGAGAGTAATACTTAGGGTTTCCAACCTGCTCTACTTCTAGAAACAAAACAGTGAACAAAATGTGTATTTTAGCAGCTTTAGGGGCTACAGGCGTGTATAGTTCACCAGTTTGATAAGAATCTATTATTTGGGAAACAGAAAATACTCTGTTACACTATACACTTGTAGGGCTGGGCGATATGGCCAAAAATGATATTGCGATAACGATATCGATAACAATATCATATCACGCGATATCCATAATTATCGATATTGTTATAAGTATTAAAAAAAAAATATATATATATATATATATATTTTTTTAAACAACAGATGTATGTTTATTTTGCAGCAATTCTTTGTCGTTGCCGCCATCTTTAGTGTTACAGCCCCGCACACTCCAGTTCTCAGGCTGCAGCTGGTTTGAAAGCAAAAGTAAACAGGCTTCTCTGCTGGCTGTGGCACCAGGGAAGTTGAACAGTTCTGGCTCTGCTAGTTTTTTTTCACGCTTTTTTGGTGGACAAACCGTGCACCGTGACTCATGACTGGAGACTAGCTCTGCTAGCACACATAGCCTACTGTGTACAGACGGTTTCAAACTGTATTTTACATTAGAAAGCAAACAAAATAAATTGACAAGAGAAAAATAAATCTCAATTTGGTCAGTATTGTCATTTGGACAAGTAAAGCCATTACTTTAAGTTGCAGGCAAGAAAGACAAGTCTGTCCACTGTCCATGGGTTTAACACACACACACAAAAAATCAGATATTTTTCCCCCCGATATTTTTTACCCCGATATCGATTATTAAAATATATCGTGATAATTATCGTTATCGTTATATCGCCCAGCCCGTCCACTTGAATGTGTAAACACCATGTCTCATGCCTCACCATAGTGTGAACAATATGTATATATATCACCTTATATATCTTTACATATTGTTTTCAAAGGCATTTTTTTTTGGTCTCATGAGTGTTTTACAAAGGTGTGAGAGAGAGAGAGAGAGAGAGAGAGAGAGAGAGAGAGAGAGAGAGAGAGAGAGAGAGAGAGAGAGAGAGAGAGAGAGAGAGAGACACGATAAAGACAGACAAGATCAACCATATATCCTTTGCTATTTTAAGCTTGTTCTGGAAGAGTGTCAACCTTTAGTAAAGTCCTGTCTTTATCCTAAATAAATCTTATACAATAGATATCTTAATTATAACTTATTAACCTTAGTTATAGTGCATAATGAAACGTTTGTCAATCTGTATTGTTCTAGAAAAAGAATGGGCATTCATTCAAGTCAAAGTTCATTTATCATGGATGATTCCATCATTCCAAGGTGTTGAGAGAGAGAGAGAGAGAGAGAGAGAGAGAGAGAGAGAGAGAGAGAGAGAGAGAGAGAGAGAGAGAGAGAGAGAGAGAGAGAGAGAGCGAGAGAGAGAGAGAGAGACACACACACACACACACAGACAGAGAGAGAGAGAGAAACTGTTATGGTTTGACACCGACCCCAAACGCAACGACACAAGAGAGTTGGATTCAGAGTTGCCAAATACAAGGGCTTGTTTATTTGGTGACTAGAATAAGTGAAACAGGGAAAGCAGGTCAACAAGAAACAGGTACAATGAACAAGGGGCAAAGTTCTGCTGCTCTGCAGCTTCTCCCGGAAGGGTAGTCTTGGGAAGCAGGAGCAGACCTCTGTACCGCTCTGCAGACTCTCACGGCGGACCTCTCAGATGTTGTGCAAGACCGAGAGAGGGAGAGAGGGAACGGGTCAGTGACAGAGCAGACTTGAAACGAGCTGGAGGACAGGGTGTTATGTTCTTCGTGTTAAACAACACAGTGATGAGCAATATTCCAGAAACAGCCCAAGTGAATATCTTCATGTAAACACACAGTGAGCAAAAATCCAAACACCGTCCAATTGTGAAATACTATCTTCGTGTAAATACACAGTGAGCAAAAATCCAACACAGTCCAAATGTGAAATACTATCTTCGTGTAAATACACAGTGAGCAAAAATCCAACACAGTCCAAATGTGAAACAATATCTTCGTGTAAATACACAGTGAGCAAAAATCCAAACACAGTCCAAATGTGAAATAATATCTTCGTGTAAATACACAGTGGGAGGTGGAAGATCCCAAAATATTATTCCATAAAGGAAAGAGCAAAACGTTAATGGCTGGGTGAGTGACTGTCTGACAAAAAGGTGGTAGACTTCAGTGTAAAGGTTACACACGAAAATCGGAATTAGGTCAAGACAGTCAGTCTAGAAAAACTCACCCAGACGAGCTGCGTAAAAGGAACAGGATCAACAGTGGAGGCGAGCGCGCGCCACGGAGCAGGTATCCAAGCGAAGGCTTCTAGGAATTCCTGGAGAATAGCAAAGTGAAACAGAAGCAACGGGGAAAAACATCCAGCGACAAATCAAGACGAACCAACAACTTAGGGTGGGGAAAAACGGGGTATAAATAATGAGGGATCGATTGATTGAAAGGCAGTGACAGCTGGGGAATGTGATTGAAAAGCGTGGGGAAGTGAGGGAACCAATCAGCGACGTCTCAGATGACGTCAGCGGGGAGAAACGTGTGAACGAGGGAATTGAAATACTTGACAGAAAAAATGAATGAAAACAAAGCGAGGGTGGTTAAAGGAACAGAACGAGTGAGAAGGCAAGGACAGAAACCTCACAGTACCCCCCCCTCAACGGGAGCCGCCCGGCGACCAGGCCGACCCGGCTCGTCAGGATGGGCCCGATGGAAGTCGGTGATCAAGCCGGGATCCACGATGAGCTGCCGGGAGACCCAGCTACGCTCCTCAGGACCGTAACCCTCCCAGTCCACCAGGTATTGGAATCCCCGGCCCCGCCGACGAACGCCCATCAACCGGCGGACCTGCCACTGGGGGTGACCATCCACTAGCACAGGAGGCGGTGGATCAGGAGCCGGAGGCATAAGGGGACTGAGGGAGACGGGCTTAACCCGGGAGACATGGAACACGGGGTGGATGTGCATGGATGCAGGAAGCTTCAGGCGCAGGGCCGCCGGACTGAGTACCTTCAGGACCTCGAAAGGACCGACGAAGCGAGGGTTGAGCTTCTTGGCCGAGGACCGTAGCGGGAGGTCCTTCGCGGAGAGCCACACCCTCTGCCCAGGGCGGTAAGTCGGCGCGGGAACCCGGCGCCGGTCGGCACCACGACAGGCGCGCTCAGATGTCCGGAGCAGCGCGGTCCTGGTGATCTCCCAAACGCGACGGCAGCGGTCGAGGTGGACCTGCACGGAGGGAACTGCCACTTCCGTCTCCAGTGCGGGAAAAAGAGGGGGCTGGTAGCCTAGGGAGGCCTCAAAGGGGGAGAGGCCGGTGGCGGAACTGACCATTGAGTTGATCGAGTATTCAACCCAGGGAAGGAAACGACTCCAGGATGCCGGCCTCTCGGCTGCCACACACCGAAGAGCAGACTCCACGCTCTGGTTCATCCTCTCCGTCTGCCCGTTTGTCTGGGGATGGTAGCCGGAGGAGAGACTGACCGTTGCCCCCAATCCCTTGCAGAAAGCCCGCCAAACCTGGGAGGTGAACTGGGGCCCCCGGTCAGAGACGATGTCCTGGGGGAAACCGTGAAGGCGGAACACGTGGTGCGTCAGGAGGTCCGCCGTCTCGGCTGCTGAGGGAAGCTTGGAGAGGGCCACGAGGTGGACCCCCTTGCTGAATCGATCCACCACGGTCAGAAGGCAGGTGTTCCCCTGGGAGGAGGGTAATCCAGTGACGAAGTCGAGCGCCACATGTGACCACGGACGGCTTGGAACGGGAAGTGGCTGCAAGAGCCCGGAGGGTGCCTGGTGAGAGGCCTTGCTGCGGGCACAGACCGCGCAGGCCAATACGAACTCCTTGACGTCGTTTCGCATGGTGGGCCACCAGAAACGACGAGCCAGGAAGGAGAACGTGCGATGGACGCCTGGGTGGCAGGCGAACCGGCTGGTATGGCCCCACAGCAGTACCTGGGACCGGACAGAGTCAGGGACGAAGAGACGGCTCCTAGGGACGTTGCTTGGAGCACGTTGGAAGCGTAGGGCACGCCTCACCACACCCTCGATGCCCAAGGTGATGGCTCCAACCACTCGGGCCTCCGGGATGATGGGAGATGGGTCCTCAGAGGGTGGAGCCCCCTTGGAGTGCATCCGGGACAGGGAGTCGGCCTTCGTGTTGCGGGAACCGGGGCGGAAGGTCAGCGAGAAGTCGAACCGACTGAGGAAACTGGCCCATCTCGCCTGCCGACCGTTGAGGCGCCTGGAAGCGCGGATGAACGTTAGGTTCTTGTGGTCCGTCCAGATGGTAAAAGGCTCCTCGGCACCCTCTAGCCAATGACGCCACTCCTCCAGAGCCGCCACGACCGCCAGTAGCTCCCGATTGCCGGTGTCGTAGTTCCTCTCGGCGGGGAGGAAGCGACGCGAGTAGAAGGCGCAAGGATGTACCTTCTGGTCGGAAGGAGAACGCTGGGATAGGACAGCGCCCAGGCCAGAATCCGAGGCGTCCACCTCCACGATGAACTGTCTCTTGGGGTCAGGGTGGAGCAGGATAGGAGCGGAAGTGAACCTTCTCTTGAGGGAGCGGAACGCAGCGCATGCCGCTGGGGACCAGTCGAACGGCAGAGCGGGGGAGGTCAGCTTGGTAAGAGGCTCCGCCACTTGGCTGTAGTTCCGGATGAACCTTCGGTAGAAGTTTGCGAACCCGAGGAAACTCTGTAGCTCCTTCCGAGTGGTGGGTTCCGGCCAATCCTCCACAGCCTGGATCTTGCGAGGATCCGCTCGGGTCAAGCCCTTCTCCACGATGAAGCCCAGGTAGTCGACGGAGTTGGAGTGGAAACGGCACTTCTCCGCCTTGACGAAGAGCCGATTGTGGAGGAGGCGCTCCAGCACCCGGCGGACATGCAGGATGTGTTCCTCGAGGGTCCTGGAAAAGATAAGAATGTCGTCCAGGTACACCACCACGAACACCTCCAGCATGTCACGGAGGACATCGTTCATGAGTGCCTGGAATACCGCCGGGGCGTTGGTGAGACCGAACGGCATCACAAGGTACTCATAGTGGCCCCTGGGGGTCTTGAAGGCGGTCTTCCATTCATCGCCCTCACGGATACGGACAAGATGATAGGCACTTCGGAGATCCAGCTTGGTGAAGAACGAGGCCTGGGTCAGTGGCTCGAAGGTGGAGCTCATGAGAGGTAGGGGGTATTTGTTCTTGATGGTGATCTCGTTGAGCTGACGATAGTCGATGCAGGGTCGCAGGTCCCCATCCTTCTTTCCAACAAAGAAGAACCCGGCCGCCACCGGGGAGGAGGAAGGCCGAATGAGTCCTGCTTCCAATGACTCAGAGATGTAGAGATCCATCGCCTTCTTCTCCGGGGCAGTCAGACTGTAGAGGCGGCTGCCGGGAAGGGGAGCCCCTTGGCGGAGGTTGATGGCGCAGTCATAGGGGCGGTGAGGTGGAAGGGACTGAGCCCTGGTCTTACTGAATACCTCCATGAGGTCGTGGTACTCGGGAGGAACGGACGAGGGATCCGGGGGCAACTCACCAGCCGGTCTCCGGGGCGGGGGACAAGACGCCGCCTGTAGACAGCGGGCGTGACAGGAGGAGCTCCAGCCCCTGATGGTACCGGAGGCCCAGGCGATGTGGGGCTCGTGCAGCGCGAGCCAGGGCCTACCCAGGACCACCGGGACAAGGGGGGATTGGGTAATGAGGAACTGGATCCTCTCTACGTGGTTCCCAGCAATGGTCAGCAAGACTGGGCCGGTCCGTTGAGAGATGTCGGCCAGGCGGTGTTGGTCCAACGAAAAGATCTCCAAGGGCCTCACAAGGGCCTCAAGAGGTATGTTGGCTTGGGTGGCAAACTCGAAGTCGAGGAAGTTCTCGTCTGCCCCAGAGTCGATGAGGGCCTCCACCGTGGCACGTTGGTCCCCCCAGGCCAGGGTGACGCTCAACAGATGGTCAGGTGGTGCGCGGCGCTGGGAATGGGAAAAACGGCTCACCAGGATCTCCCGGGGTCTTGGTGAGCCCGATCTTTTGGCCGGGTAGGGCAGTCGGCGATACGGTGTCCCGCACCTCCGCAGTAGAGGCAGAGACCGGACCTGAGCCTTGCCTGACGCTCCGCCTGGCTCAGATGAGAGCGTCCCAGCTGCATGGGTTCCTCCTCGCGCACCGGACGGGGAAGCCTGTTACCCACAGTAGTGTTGGGGACGGGGCGTCCAGGAGTCCGGGGTGCTTCAGGAGGTGACAGTCGGGCCCTCTCGCGCCTTCTCTCCAGGAGGCGTCCGTCAATACGGATGACAAGGCTAAACAGCTCCTCGAGGGAGTCGGGCACCTCCCTGGTAGCGAGCTGGTCCCGGACTGCGTCACTGAGCCCCCTTATGAAGGTTAGGCGAAGAGCAGGTTCGTTCCATCCGCTCTCCACCGCCGCCAGTCGAAACTCCATGACATAGTCCGTCACCCTGCTGCTCCCTTGCCGGAAGGTCCCCAACCGGGCTCCAGGGTCCAGACCTCGGGCTGGATGGTGGAACACTCTGCGGAGCTCCGCCACGAAGTCTGGGTAGGAGAACAAAAAATCTGCTTCCATTGCCCAGGAGGAAGTGACCCACTGGGCAGCATGGCCTGAAAGTAGGTTGGTTATATAAGCCACTCGGGACCCATGAGCGGAAAAACGGCTTGGTTGATGACGGAAAACCAACTCACATTGCATGATGAATGTGGCACACTCCTCGGGATTACCGTCGAACAGCCGTGGGACGGAGAGAAGGGGTTCCCGAGGAGCGAGATCTGCTGGGGCTGCGGGGAATGTTCCTGAAGGGTGTGAGAGATGAAAAGAATTAACGGCGTCGCCCAGCGAGTTAAGCTGGGCGAGAATCTCGGACTGTTGTCCCGCCATAGCGGCCATTGAACCCTGCATAGGCAGGACCTGGTCCCTGAGGTCCTGCACCGCAGCCGCAGCCCGCTCTAGTTGGAGACCATGATCCCTGGTCAACTCGACTTGAAATGCAAGTGCGGTTCTGACCCCCTCTGTGTCGGCTGGGGTCGTCATGGTTGGTTCGTAATGTTATGGTTTGACACCGACCCCAAACGCAACGACACAAGAGAGTTGGATTCAGAGTTGCCAAATACAAGGGCTTGTTTATTTGGTGACTAGAATAAGTGAAACAGGGAAAGCAGGTCAACAAGAAACAGGTACAATGAACAAGGGGCAAAGTTCTGCTGCTCTGCAGCTTCTCCCGGAAGGGTAGTCTTGGGAAGCAGGAGCAGACCTCTGTACCGCTCTGCAGACTCTCACGGCGGACCTCTCAGATGTTGTGCAAGACCGAGAGAGGGAGAGAGGGAACGGGTCAGTGACAGAGCAGACTTGAAACGAGCTGGAGGACAGGGTGTTATGTTCTTCGTGTTAAACAACACAGTGATGAGCAATATTCCAGAAACAGCCCAAGTGAATATCTTCATGTAAACACACAGTGAGCAAAAATCCAAACACCGTCCAATTGTGAAATACTATCTTCGTGTAAATACACAGTGAGCAAAAATCCAACACAGTCCAAATGTGAAATACTATCTTCGTGTAAATACACAGTGAGCAAAAATCCAACACAGTCCAAATGTGAAACAATATCTTCGTGTAAATACACAGTGAGCAAAAATCCAAACACAGTCCAAATGTGAAATAATATCTTCGTGTAAATACACAGTGGGAGGTGGAAGATCCCAAAATATTATTCCATAAAGGAAAGAGCAAAACGTTAATGGCTGGGTGAGTGACTGTCTGACAAAAAGGTGGTAGACTTCAGTGTAAAGGTTACACACGAAAATCGGAATTAGGTCAAGACAGTCAGTCTAGAAAAACTCACCCAGACGAGCTGCGTAAAAGGAACAGGATCAACAGTGGAGGCGAGCGCGCGCCACGGAGCAGGTATCCAAGCGAAGGCTTCTAGGAATTCCTGGAGAATAGCAAAGTGAAACAGAAGCAACGGGGAAAAACATCCAGCGACAAATCAAGACGAACCAACAACTTAGGGTGGGGAAAAACGGGGTATAAATAATGAGGGATCGATTGATTGAAAGGCAGTGACAGCTGGGGAATGTGATTGAAAAGCGTGGGGAAGTGAGGGAACCAATCAGCGACGTCTCAGATGACGTCAGCGGGGAGAAACGTGTGAACGAGGGAATTGAAATACTTGACAGAAAAAATGAATGAAAACAAAGCGAGGGTGGTTAAAGGAACAGAACGAGTGAGAAGGCAAGGACAGAAACCTCACAGAAACAGACAGAGAGAGAGAGCGAGAGACCTGGAAAGCGAACAGGCTCTTGGAATGGGTGTCTGGGAGGAAGTGGGGGGTCTTTCGATGTTGATTAAACGGCAAGCAACTAATGTCATGAGTGCAAAATTAAAGGACAATAAATCTAATCTAAATGAAATTGTGTAGCACAGACCTTTCTATGGATCAAAACCTCAATATTATTATGGTGTAGTTAATACTTCATGTATCCTTAATCCCTATAGGCTAATGAGGCACTAATAAACTAAAAAAAAAAAAATGTATGCCAATGACAGGAAGTAACGGTATATATGTGTGTGTGTGTGTGTGTGTGTGTGTGTGTGTGTGTGTGTGCGTGCACTCTGCACATAGTGCACATCTAGGGGCGGGGTGTAGATTTGGTCTCCCTGATGTTGACTCCTTAGCCACAGCCTTGGGTTGTTTAATACTGGACGAGTGTTTCATAACGGCCATTGTGTGGGCCGGTTTCGGGGCCGGTGCGTGGGCCGGTGTGTGGGCTGGTGCGTCTGAATGTCCCGGGCTGAATTTGTGTCCCAGTCCGCCCCTGGCTTCTTCCTGTTTCCACCTCATCATCACTCTGTCTACCTGGGCCTGTGACCCGTCTATACACCTGAGACTCATCTCATCATCACCGAGCCAGGATAAGAGGCCTGCACCCCTGCCACTCCTGGTCAGAGTGTTGTTTCATCTGTCTTGGTACTAGGATATATATGTATCTGTATAGTGTCGTGACCTCTGTACCTGCCTCGTTCTAACTCCTGTTCTTCTGTGTGTAGGATCGCACTCGCACACCTCCGGCCTATACCCCCACCCGTGGACTTCACCAGCCTGGACTATGCCCGGGATCTCATGGATATACCTCACTCACAGACTCACCTGTATTCCCTCACTACCTCATCTGCCGGTTCCAAATAGACGCCACCCTAACAGATGCTGGTATTAACATGGTGCTGATATTAACATGGTGCTGCTGGTATTAACATGGTGCTGATATTAACATGCTGCTGGTATTAACATGGTGCTGGTATTCATATTGTACTGGTATTAAACCTCAACTCCCAGTTAAAACAGCACTTTGAACAGCCGAAAGGAGAGAATAGAGCCTTGGAGTCGTTTAGGGTAATTTCAGCTTATAAAAGGAATAAAAACCTTAAAGACATGCTAGTTCACTCTAAACTGAAGGAGACCCCAAAAGCCCCCCAAGAGTCTTTTGTAATACATCCTAAATATTTCTCCCACACCCTTTCAGGCTCTGGGGCCCACATCTGGCAGAAATTGGTATTGCAGAGTGCAAATGTTATTTATGCTATTACTTGTAAAGGCTGTCCATTTATCTGTATAGGTGAAACCCAAAACACTTTAGGAAAGAGACTTAAACAGCACTTGTACCATATAAGGAAGGGAAGTAGGACTACTCTACTCTACCAGCACTTTCAGACACATGCTGTAGAAGAAAATCCAGATATTAGGACTGGAAAACAACTTAAAATGGTCTAAACAACAGAGACAAAAGGCAGAAAGCAGATGGATCAAGAATATTAACACCATTGATCCTTTGGGCCTGAACCAAAACGATTAGACTTTTTAGTTGCTTTCCATTTTTTTAGGAGGCCTCTCCAGATTGCCGTCTACCTATGAGAAAGTTTTCCTGGATCGTCTACATAGGTGGAATAACAGAATAGGAGCTCCAATGAGATTAATGTATAGCACTGTCCAGAAGAGAGCACTTAAGTCGTTGAGCCCAAAGGGGAATTTGGTTGATTGTAGAGGGTCAGTGGACTTTTAGAGGGTCTTGTTTTTCATTGGTTTTCTTGTTTGATATTTTGAAATATGATTTGCTTTCTGCTTTGTAGTGTGGACTTATTTTCAACTTACATTTGAGAGTGTGGTGTGGAATATTTAATAACATGCATATATTTATATCTTTAGGACTATTTTTATGAACTTTAATATAAGCACTTTTTATAGCACTTCTGATGAATTACATGACCTTTTCCAATGAGCACTATACTCCATGGAAAAACATGAGGAAGACATTGCGATACACCTCTTCTCCGACCGCCAGGAAAAAGTTGAGTGCATGTACTAGAAGGCCTTGGACCACCTGGAGAGGGACAGCAAATCTATTTGCCTCCTTTTGAGATATGCTATTGATATGATTTCTCCTGAAATCTTATTTAGAGACGGGTCTCTTATTATTGTGTGTTCACAGGTTTTATTTGACAATAATATGATTTGATTTATTTGCATGAATCTTTCGATCTTACAGCACTTATATTGTTTTCTCCCCTCTCTAAATTATAAATTTTGTTACATTTAAGTTCTCAGGAGCCCTATCAATAGTCTTACACATATCCCTTTGTTCCAGCACTCTTAGGTAGAGTTGCGCTCATACTATTTCCCTTTTTTACACCTCTTTCCTTTTGTTTTATGGTAGGAAACAGTTAGGGACCAAATTTCATTCTTGTTTGATATCTTTCCTTCTTCTTTATCCTAGGTTCTACTATATATAATGTAACACAGTGTGAAATAAGGTTTCAAACGGTGGGCGATACTACCATCTAGCAGATCTCTAGGGATCTCAGAATGATTTCCTATGGTAACACTGAGGTCCGTGACATTGCATAGAATAAAAAAACCGAATAAAAGAAAAAAACGATGAAAACCCGACTATACTCGGGTATGGCGCTCAAACGCTGGCGAGATAATTAACCTGACTTTACTCGGGTCTGGCGCCCAATGAGTTAAAGGAAGGTAAATACCCTAAGGAGCCGGGTTCATATAGACCTGTCAGCCATGTTGATGCCAAGCTCTTAGCTAAGATGCTTGCCACACGATAGATAGACATGTTTGGGACATGTAGGCTACGTGACACTCACTACAGTCGCTCGGGATGTAGAGCAGTCGCCTGGTAATCCGGCGGTTCGATTCCCGCTCCTCCTGGTTACTGTGTCGAAGTGTCCTTGAGCAAGACACTTAACCCTTAATTGCTCCCGATGAGCGGTTGGCACCTTGCATGGTTGCCTCTGAATATGTGAGTGAATGTGAATGTGAGGAACAAATTGTAAAGCATTTAGGATAAAAGCGCTATATAAATGCAGTCCATTTACTCACTAGAAGATATTCTGAATCCTAACCCATATTGAAATGGTGGTAGACATCACACACAACATTCCGTTTTTTGTCTTATACATTCGTTAGAACGCATAAGACGATTTTGCCAAAATGGAGCACCATGCACTTGAAGATTACACTCAGGTCTTGACTCTCTGAACCTAGAATCTTGCAAGCACTGTATGGCTTGACATTACCACCACTATCTGCCAAACGGTTAGAATTAGGCTAAAACAGTGTATTTTAGGGGTTTTCGGTTCAGAAAAACGTAACTTCCCATGGTGCCATTTCGAAATGGAGCAGTAGCATCATTTCACTAAATGCCATGGTCAGGCAAGGGAGGGTGCGGGGGCGGGGGGGGGGGGGGGGGGGGGTAAAGGGGGGGTCAAATCAGAACAGTTTAGTTGAGTGAGGGAAGATCTCGTGAACTCGAGACTAGACTGATGAGTCAATATGGTAATTAGAGACACAGACCCATTGATACTAACCTGTATTACTATAAAACCATGCTAAACACAGAAAAAGGCATTTATAATGCATGTCCCCTTTAAATCAACTTTCCAGCCCCCTGTCAACTGTCATGTCAACTGTCAACCTGAATTAACATTCAGTATTCAATATGGTCTGATATTAACATTCAGTATTCAATATTGTCTGATTCAATATTAACATTCAGTATTCAAGTAGAACAGCTAGCTAGCCGTTGTGGACACTCACCTTTCCACAGCTAAACGGTAGGCAAGGCACCTTGGTTGAGAAATGCAGACTTCAATCTATGTTGTTTAGTCTATCTGTTCAGTACTGTTCAGTACTGTTCAAAGATGCATGACATCATACTGTGACATCACAAATGTTCTAGAATGTTCTATTATGACATCATACTGTGACATCACAACGGAACATGTTTGAGAGACATTTGAATAATATAAATAATGTTTGGTAAGGCTGTCCCCGAAGCCTGTTTTTGGGATTCAAACTTCGTCAGGGTTCTTCAAACGGACGTTCGAACCTTCGTTTTTTAATTAAAAAAGTTAAAAAAAAATAATAATTATAAATTCTTTTTTTAATATATATATCCTCAAACTAAATCCTCAATTTGAATAAAGTGATTCAAATTCGTCAGGGTTTTTTCGAACGGATGTTAGAACCTTCTCTGCTGGCTGTGGCACCAGGGGTGTTGAAGTCAGAGGTTCTGTGTAGGATTGTTAGTAACTGTCTAACTGTATATAACTGTTTCCACCAGTAACTGTCTAACTGCATATATAACTGTTTCCACTAGAGGGCGCTTTAGGCGGAGCCACTCAGGAACACCACCAGGTGGCAAGTATAAATATAGATGTCTTCTCCCATTCTTTCTCTTTCCCCCAGCCTCTCAGTGAGAGGAGACCTGTAGTGTTACTGCTCTGCCATGTGAATAATAAACCACGCCAGTTAAGGCTCAAGATAGATTAGAAACCATGCCTCTTGACCACATTATTGTCGCCCTATAGCCGAATTCTGTCAACAGGTTATGGGCCCAGATAACGCTGGGGCGAAATAATAAGGGTAGCAAGCTTAGCTAAAGTATAGGCTAGGTTAGCGCCGGGAGCACCGCATGGCTAGACGCTAGGCCAACAAGAGCTAAAGCTACGCCTACCACCAACGAAGAGGATGGAAAACAAGGGAAGGGGCAAATGGCCCTCATTCAATGGAAAAGCAGAGAACTACGAGCTCTGGGAAGAGCGCATGCTATGCTGCATGCATGGGGCGGGACTGAAGGAGACGATCCTGGCAGCCCCCATGGGAGAACTGACGGCGGAAGAGCAAGCCCTGGACGACCAGCGCAACGCAGACACGTACTGTGAGTTAGCGCCGCTGCTCGACGACACCAGCCTGGGGCTGATATTCCGCGACACTAAAGACAGAGGCCGAGAAAGCCTGGAGGTATTCAGAGAGCATTACATCAGGCGAGGAAGACCCAGAGTCGTGGCCCTCTACATAGCACTAACGGCCCTGAGGAAGGGGCCCACGAGACTGTGACCGAATACGTCAACAGAGCGGAGCAGATCACGACGCCATTGAGGAGTGCCGGAGAAGCACCAAGCGATGGGCTAATGATGGCGATGATGATGAGAGGACTACCGGAGCTGTACAAATCGTTCACACTCCTGGTAACACACGGTTCAACGGACATGATGCTGGGACAGTTCAAGGCTAAGTTAAGGAACTTCGAGGCCTCAGAAGATACCCACCCAGCCGCCGCGGAGGCGGGAGAGAGGGTGCTAAAGGCCCGAGCGACGCCAAGGGAGAGGACCAGGACCATGACGGAACTGGCGTGTTGGCGATGCGGAGAGAAAGGCCATCGGAGAAGCGACTGCACAAAGACTGTCTGGTGTAGCTTCTGCAAATCCACGGGGCACACAGACAGAGCGTGCATGAAGAAACACGACCAGAGCGCGCGATACGCGCATGGACGAGATGGCGGCCATGGACGAGACGGAGGCCACGGACAAAATGGCGGCTACGGACAAGATGACGGCTACAGACAAGAAGACGGCTGTGGACAGGATGACGACAGCGGACACGATGTGCGTCTGAATGTCCCGGGCTGAATTTGTGTCCCAGTCCGCCCCTGGCTTCTTCCTGTTTCCACCTCATCATCACTCTGTCTACCTGGGCCCGTGACCCGTCTATACACCTGAGACTCATCTCATCATCACCGAGCCAGGATAAGAGGCCTGCACCCCTGCCACTCCTGGTCAGAGTGTTGTTTCATCTGTCTTGGTACTAGGACTCTATCTGGACCTTCCATACTATATATATATATATATGTATCTGTATAGTGTCGTGACCTCTGTACCTGCCTCGTTCTAACCCCTGTTCTTCTGTGTGTAGTATCGCACTCGCACACCTCCGGCCTATACACCCACCCTTGGACTTCACCAGCCTGGACTATGCCCGGGATCTCATGGATATACCTCACTCACCTGTATTCCCTCACTACCTCATCTGCCGGTTCCAAATAGACGCCACCCTAACAGATGCTGGTATTAACATGGTGCTGATATTAACATGGTGCTGGTATTAACATGGTGCTGATATTAACATGCTGCTGGTATTAACATGGTGCTGGTATTCATATTGTACTGGTATTAAACCTCAACTCCCAGTTAAAACAGCACTTTGAACAGGCGAAAGGAGAGAATAGAGCCTTGGAGTCGTTTAGGGTAATTTCAGCTTATAAAAGGAATAAGAACCTTAAAGACATGCTAGTTCACTCTAAACTGAAGGAGACCCCAAAAGCCCCCCAAGAGTCTTTTGTAATACATCCTAAATATTTCTCCCACACCCTTTCAGGCTCTGGGGCCCCTATCTGGCAGAAATTGGTATTGCAGAGTGCAAATGTTATTTATGCTATTACTTGTAAAGGCTGTCCATTTATCTGTATAGGTGAAACCCAAAACACTTTAGGAGAGAGACTTAAACAGCACTTGTACCATATAAGGAAGGGAAGTAGGACTACTCTACTCTACCAGCACTTTCAGACACATGCTGTAGAAGAAAATCCAGATATTAGGACTGGAAAACAACTTAAAATGGTCTAAACAACAGAGACAAAAGGCAGAACGCAGATGGATCAAGAATATTAACACCATTGATCCTTTGGGCCTGAACCAAAACGATTAGACTTTTTAGTTGCTTTCCATTTTTTTAGGAGGCCTCTCCAGATTGCCGTCTACCTATGAGAACGTTTTCCTGGATCGTCTACATAGGTGGAATAACAGAATAGGAGCTCCAATGAGATTAATGTATAGCACTGTCCAGAAGAGAGCACTTAAGTCGTTGAGCCCAAAGGGGAATTTGGTTGATTGTAGAGGGTCAGTGGAATTTTTAGAGGGTCTTGTTTTTCATTGGTTTTCTTGTTTGATATTTTGAAATATGATTTGCTTTCTGCTTTGTAGTGTGGACTTATTTTCAACTTACATTTGAGAGTGTGGTGTGGAATATTTAATAACATGCATATATTTATATCTTTAGGACTATTTTTATGAACTTCAATATAAGCACTTTTTATAGCACTTCTGATGAATTACATGACCTTTTCCAATGAGCACTACTCCATGGAAAAACATGAGGAAGCCATTGCGATACACCTCTTCTCCGACCGCCAGGAAAAAGTTGAGTGCATGTACTATAGAAGGCCTTGGACCACCTGGAGAGGGACAGGCGGACAGCAAATCTATTTGCCTCCTTTTGAGATATGCTATTGATATGATTTCTCCTGAATTCTTATTTAGAGACGGGTCTCTTATTATTGTGTGTTCACAGGTTTTATTTGACAATAATATGATTTGATTTATTTGCATGAATCTTTCGATCTTACAGCACTTATATTGTTTTCTCCCCTCTCTAAATGATAAATGTATTGTTACATTTAGTTCTCAGGAGCCCTATCAATAGTCTTACACATATCCCTTTGTTACAGCACTCTTAGGTAGAGTTGCGCTCATACTATTTCCCTTTTTTACACCTCTTTCCTTTTGTTTTATGGTAGGAAACAGTTAGGGACCAAATTTCATTCTTGTTTGATATCTTTCCTTCTTCTTTATCCTAGGTTCTACTATATATAATGTAACACAGTGTGAAATAAGGTTTCAAACGGTGGGCGATACTACCATCTAGCAGATCTCTAGGGATCTCAGAATGATTTCCTATGGTAACACTGAGGTCCGTGACATTGCATAGAATAAAAAAACCGAATAAAAGAAAAAAACGATGAAAACCCGACTATACTCGGGTATGGCGCTCAAACGCTGGCGAGATAATTAACCCGACTTTACTCAGGTCTGGCGCCCAATGAGTTAAAGGAAGGTAAATACCCTAAGGAGCCGGGTTCATATAGACCTGTCAGCCATGTTGATGCCAAGCTCTTAGCTAAGATGCTTGCCACACGATAGATAGACATGTTTGGGACATGTAGGCTACGTGACACTCACTACAGTCGCTCGGGATGTAGAGCAGTCGCCTGGTAATCCGGCGGTTCGATTCCCGCTCCTCCTGGTTACTGTGTCGAAGTGTCCTTGAGCAAGACACTTAACCCTTAATTGCTCCCGATGAGCGGTTGGCACCTTGCATGGTTGCCTCTGAATATGTGAGTGAATGTGAATGTGAGGAACAAATTGTAAAGCATTTAGGATAAAAGCGCTATATAAATGCAGTCCATTTACTCACTAGAAGATATTCTAAATCCTAACCCATATTGAAATGGTGGTAGACATCACACACAACATTCCGTTTTTTGTCTTATACATTCGTTAGAACGCATAAGACAATTTTGCCAAAATGGAGCACCATGCACTTGAAGATTACACTCAGGTCTTGACTCTCTGAACCTAGAATCTTGCAAGCACTGTATGGCTTGACATTATCACCACTATCTGCCAAACGGTTAGAATTAGGCTAAAACAGTGTATTTTTGGGGCTTTCGGTTCAGAAAAACGTAACTTCCCATGGTGCCATTTCGAAATGGAGCAGTAGCATCATTTCACTAAATGCCATGGTCAGGCAAGGGAGGGTGCGGGGGCGGGGGGGGGGGGGTAAAGGGGGGGTCAAATCAGAACAGTTTAGTTGAGTGAGGGAAGATCTCGTGAACTCGAGACTAGACTGATGAGTCAATATGGTAATTAGAGACACAGACCCATTGATACTAACCTGTATTACTATAAAACCATGCTAAACACAGAAAAAAGGCATTTATAATGCATGTCCCCTTTAAATCAACTTTCCAGCCCCCTGTCAACTGTCATATCAACTGTCAACCTGAATTAACATTCAGTATTCAATATGGTCTGATATTAACATTCAGTATTCAATATTGTCTGATTCAATATTAACATTCAGTATTCAAGTAGAACAGCTAGCTAGCCGTTGTGGACACTCACCTTTCCACAGCTAAACGGTAGGCAAGGCACCTTGGTTGAGGAATGCAGCCTTCAATCTATGTTGTTTAGTCTATCTGTTCAGTACTGTTCAGTACTGTTCAAAGATGCATGACATCATACTGTGACATCACAAATGTTCTAGAATGTTCTATTATGACATCATACTGTGACATCACAACGGAACATGTTTGAGAGACATTTGAATAATATAAATAATGTTTGGTAAGGCTGTCCCCGAAGCCTGTTTTTGGGATTCAAACTTCGTCAGGGTTCTTCAAACGGACGTTCGAACCTTCGTTTTTTTTTTTTTTTAAACTTTGGCCATTCCCCTGGCTCTTTTATGTGTTTATCACATTTATACTGGTCTAGGATGACCGACAGAAACAGGCTGAAAGGGTTCAGATGGGGGGGAAGACACTCTGGGAAAGGCACGGCTGCAGTCGGGATTCGAACTCGCTAAGCCCCAGATCCGTGACGAGCACGGTTGTCCACGGTGCTGAAATAGCGCTCGCGGTACGTGGTGAGCTACTGGAGCTCCCCGAACCTTCGTTTTTTTATTAAAAAAGTTTAAAAAAAATAATAATTATTAATTCTTTTTTTAATATATATATCCTCAAACTAAATCCTCAATTTGAATAAAGTGATTCAAATTCGTCAGGGTTTTTTGAACGGATGTTAGAACCTTCTCTGCTGGCTGTGGCACCAGGGGTGTTGAAGTCAGAGGTTCTGTGTAGGATTGTTAGTAACTGTCTAACTGTATATATAACTGTTTCCACCAGTAACTGTCTAACTGTATATATAACTGTTTCCACCAGAGGGCGCTCTAGGCGGAGCCACTCAGGAACACCACCAGGTGGCGACTATAAATATAGATGTCTTCTCCCATTCTTTCTCTTTCCCCCAGCCTCTCAGTGAGAGGAGACCTGTAGTGTTACTGCTCTGCCATGTGAATAATAAACCACGCCAGTTAAGGCTCAAGATAGAAACCATGCCTCTTGACCACATTATTGTCGCCCTATAGCCAAATTCTGTCAACAGGTTATGGGCCCAGATAACGCTGGGGCGAAATAATACTTAGCTTAGCTTTAGCTTAGCTAAAGTATAGGCTAGGTTAGCGCCGGGAGCACCGCGTGGCTAGACGCTAGGCCAACAAGAGCTAAAGCTACGCCTACCACCAACGAAGAGGATGGAAAACAAGGGAAGGGGCAAATGGCCCTCATTCAATGGAAAAGTAGAGAACTACGAACTACTAACGGCCCTGAGGAAGGGGCCCACGAGACTGTGACCGAATACGTCAACAGAGCGGAGCAGATCACGACGCCATTGAGGAGTGCCGGAGAAGCACCAAGCGATGGGCTAATGATGGCGATGATGATGAGAGGACTACCGGAGCTGTACAAATCGTTCACACTCCTGGTAACACACGGTTCAACGGACATGATGCTGGGACAGTTCAAGGCTAAGTTAAGGAACTTCGAGGCCTCAGAAGATACCCACCCAGCCGCCACGGAGGCGGGAGAGAGGGTGCTAAAGGCCCGAGCGACGCCAAGGGAGAGGACCAGGACCACGACGGAACTGGCGTGTTGGCGATGCGGAGAGAAAGGCCATCGGAGAAGCGACTGCACAAAGACTGTCTGGTGTAGCTTCTGCAAATCCACAGGGCACACAGACAGAGCGTGCATGAAGAAACACGACCAGAGCGCGCGATACGCGCATGGACGAGATGGCGGCCATGGACGAGACGGAGGCCACGGACAAAATGGCGGCTACGGACAAGATGGCGGCTACAGACAAGAAGACAGCTGTGGACAGGATGACGACAGCGGACACGATGGCGGCGACGGTCGACGTGAGACGGATCGAGACGACGCCCGGAGAATAACGGGACAAGAAGACTGCGCTTTCTGGGCGCGGACGGCGTGCACCGCCGGACCGGCCCAGCTGCAGTGAGCCCAGAGGAGGGGACTGATCGTGGACACAGGTGCATCGTCCGATGTCATCAACGACAGGAGTCGGTTCAAGAACTTTGACGACACTTTCCACCCGGAGAGGCACAGCATGGAGCTGGCAGACGGGAGACGCACCTACGGGTTGGCGCAAGAGAGATGAGATGCACAGGTATGCCTCACGGACAGTAAGGGGCGCCGGCGTACGGTGACGTTAAAGAACGCTCTCTACGTACCATCGTTCCCACAAGGATTATTCTCTGTAATAGCTGCTACTGCAAGCGGTGCCAAGGTATTCTTCGATAAAGGTAAACATTTTCTTGTAGAACCTGACGGTACACGGTTTGACATAAAGATGTACCAGAGAATATATTTTCTGCAAACGGAGTGTAATGACAACGACAAGCGTAATGATAATGACAAGTGTAATGATAATAATGATATGTGTAGCGTGACGGCCAGTCACGATATTCAGACATGGCACGAGCTTATGGGTCATTGTAATTAGGAGGATTTACTGAAACTGCAAGTAGTGGCATGCACATTGAAGGAGAAAACGGGGAAGTTTACTCAACCAAGATACAGAAATCCCACAGACAGAGTAAGGGTACCACTTGCATTATTATTATTATTTTTTTTTTTTATTATCTTTTCCCCCCCTCCTTATTCCGATTTTTCTCCCATCCCACTGTTAGTCGTTATGCCAATTCCCAACCCCCTTCCTGGTTGTTGCGCACTCCCCCCTACTGTTGGTCCGGGAGGCCGGAGACTGTCACATGCTTTCCTCCGACGCATGTGCAGCCAGCCGGCAGCCAGCCTGGCAGCGCAGATTGTCACCGGGAGAGTGTAACGTGTGGAAGGTCACACTACCTCCCTCCAGATCCTACCCTCGCTGTGCAGGCGCCCCGACCGAACTGTAGGGGTCGCTGTCCACAACGCCCAGGACCCACCCATCAGCTTTCCCACCCCTAACACTGCCAATTGTGTTAGTATGAACGACCAGCCAAGCTGATAGCAACGCCGAGAGCTGGATTCGAACCCAGCGTCTCCAGCGTTGATGGCGAGCGCCTTGCCCACTACACCACCTAGCCGCCCACTTGCATTAGTTGACACGGATCTAGCCGGCCCAGTAAGCAATGAGTCCATAGGAGGCTTTGGATATGTACAGTCTTTTACAGATGTGTGCACAGAGGCAGTGTTTGTTTACTTTCTCAAAGCAAAGAGTGACATACCCCAGGCCACGGAGAAATTTCTGGCAGACGTAGCCCCTTATGGTAACGTAGGATGCTTGAGGTCCGACAACGAAACCGAGTTCACAAACAGAGAGTTCCAATCACTGTTGAGAAGGTATAAGATAAGACACAAGACGTCACGTCCATATCCCCCACACCAGAACGGGGTGGCAGAGAGTGAATGGCATACCCTTTTCGAAATGGCTAGGAGTAAGCTAGCAGATAGTAACTTACCTAAGAGCCTATGGCATTATGCGGTGCAAGAAGCCGCTTACACCAGAAACAGGTGCTTTAATAAGCACTCGGGCACCACCCCGTACACAGCACTGACAGGAAAGAAGTGTAATCTAGCCAGAATGCACCGATTTGGATCAGTGTGTTATGTGTACCTGCAGGACAGGGGAAAGCCCAAGTCCAGAGGTGTAAAAGGATTTTTCGTAGGACACGACAAGGGAAGCCCCGCTTTCCTAGTTTATCATCCCGGTAACGGGAGAGTGCAGAAACACATACTAGTCAAGTTTGTCACAAAGGCAACATGTGAGAGCGAGACACAGACAGAGGAGCCAGAGCTGGACTCCAGAGTAAGGTGTGTAGAGACACAGAGACAGAGACACATCAGCCCAGTGTACTTAGTACAGTCGTGCAGGCAGACAGTCAGCGACCCCCAGAGGGCGATGACGAGGAGCACCCAAGGGTGACGTCAAGTGCCCCAAGCAGTGGGAGGTATCCCTCAAGTCAAGGGAACACAAACCCCCAAAGTATCTGACAGACTATGCCCGGAAAGGGAGTGACGAGGAGGACAGTACACCTACCCCCGTTGATTACTACTACAGGGTAGTCAGTGGGGTAACCCCGACCTTTAAAGAGGTCACATTGTCCCCCGAAGAGGGCAGACAGACAGTGGGAGGGAAATGGGTGTATTCAACCAAGTTACCAGAGGGCAGACAGACAGTGGGAGGAAAATGGGTGTATTCAATCCAGGAGGGTATTGAAGGCCACGACAAATACAAAGTGTGATTCGTAGCAAATTCCTTAAATGCTGAAGGAGGGTACTCCATGTTTAAATAATGAAGGAGGGTGGCTACACTGCTTAAAGGCAGGAGGAGGATACTCTAGGTTTAAATACGGGAGGAGTAGAATCCAGGTTTAAATACCAGATTAGAGTCCATGTCTAAATACTGAAATGGATCCTATGTTTAATCCCAGGTTTAAGTACAGAGGTGGATGATTGTTTAATTCCATGTTTAAGTACAGAGGTGGATGATTAATCCCAGGTTTAAGTACAGAGGTGGATGATCTACCATGTTTAAATACAAAAATGGATCCCATGTTTAAATACAAAGGTGGATGACTTACCATGTTCTCAATGATGTAACTATGTGGGAAAGACCCTGAAACGTTTAGACATGTAAGAATGTAGATCAAGGGAAACACCATGTGATCAAAGACTAGACCATCAGGAGGATGCTCAGAAACTGAAAATGTATAGAGATGCTGTGGGTAGCCTCATTTATTTAACAATGTGTACCCGCCCTGACCAATGGTTCATAGAGAGTGGACTGTCACAGCATTTTGCTGGCCCCACAGAGGAGCATTTGGATTACAGTCAAACATGTTTTTCTGTTGTATTTATCCAGAACAACTGCTAGAAGTGATGGAGATAAGATTCTGAGTATATTGCTTAATATGTATAGGTAATTGGAATGTATCCTCTATACCAGATAAGGTGGTTTTTGAAGATGAGGGTCGTTTTGTCAACACCATTTAAAATGATGGACACTGTGTATATATGAAGGCTGTTGTTTATGAGGGCAACCAGGGAACCATTGTGATTGCTAGGAACCCAGTGTGTCAACATAGATGTAAACATGTCAATATAGAAAATATCATCTCATCAGATCTGTCATCAGGGAAGAAAGGATGACACTGGTTTCCTGTCCAACGGACGACAGGGTAGCAGACACTATGAGGAAACCTGTTCCAAATAAACATTTAAGGGATTTGCAAGGGTCATGTTTAATGTGAAAATATTGACTGTCACACCCTGTTGATGTTTTGGATTATATTATTTCCTTTGTAAAATGTTTTTCAAAGAAGTTATCCAGTATGCTAATACAAACCTAAGTGGGAGTGTTGAAGTCAGAGGTTATGTGTAGGATTGTTAGTAACTGTCTAACTGTATATATAACTCTTTCCACCAGTAACTGTCTAACTGCATATATAACTGTTTCCACTAGAGGGCGCTCTAGGCAGAGCCACTCAGGAACACCACCAGGTGGCGAGTATAAATATAGATGTCTCCTCCCATTCTTTATCTTTCCCCCAGCCTCTCAGTGAGAGGAGACCTGTAGTGTTACTGCTCTGCCATGTGAATAATAAACCACGCCAGTTAAGGCTCAAGATAGAAACCATGCCTCTTGACCACATTATTGTCGCCCTATAGCCGAATTCTGTCAACAAGGGGAGTTGAACAGTTCTGGCTTTGCTAGTTTTTTTTCTATCTTTTGGCCCTTTTTTGGTGGACAAACCACCGCACATGTGCACCATGACTCGTGACTGGAGACTAGCTCTGCTAGCACACATAGCCTACTGTGTACAGACGGTTTCAAACGATAGGTTATGAATATAACCGTAGTTCTATGAGTATTAGTGACGCTCAGCGTCAACTGCACATATCTCACTTAGTGCATATGCACTGAATAAAAACTCACAAATGCACCTTTACATACCAACATCCGTCTGGCCACACCCCATCCGCTACCTGCATAAGCAGGTGTGTGGCCACACACGCGCCTCCTTCCCAATCTTTCACCACAAGGCAAGATCAAGGGCCGCAGTGGCGCCCAGACGCTGAGCGTCACTAATACTCATAGAACTACGGTTATATTCATAACCTATCGTTCTATATCGTATTAGCTTCCGCTCAGCATCAACTGCACAACGGGAGCTGAGCGGGAGCTGAAGCTCGACAAATGTACCCCACTGAGGCCCCCCACAACCATCAGAACCGGGGAGGACCGAGCCCCCCGACCCTCCCTAATGGAGGGATACCCACCCTATTGGAGGACGGGAGGGAGACGGACCCGACCGTGCGAAGAGGAACTCAAGCAACTCAACGCACAGGGTGAGCAGACCGTGGCTTGACCCCACGACTACGCACACGCACAACCCGCATGCCACCAGGGAACGAACGGAAGGAACAACCTCGTTACCGCCCCCAAAATCACGGGGTCAAGAGCAAACTCAACCCCGTGGCAAGGCCGTAGCAGCGGAGCGCGAAGGAAGACCCAGACCCAGAAGGGACTGGATCCCCCCGGAAAAAGGGGGCCCGGAGAGGCCAATGACGCCACAGCATCAAAACCTCACCAGGCGGTCACTAGTGACACCGCCCCCCACATCGCCAGCGTATTCGGACAGGGCCCATCCAAGAGCAGGCCCTTCCCCCCACTAGCACGCCGCCTGGCACACTGACCCTGGCATACTCAGGCAGTCAGCATGGCCGTAACTCGAAGCACTCAAGAGGCTACACTACAGCGGGAGCAGGCAGCGCACCGGGGAGATGACCTCCAGAAGAGGCCGATCCCTCAATCCAGGCAGCAGGCACCTGACCCGAGCCTGGAGCACTGCGGACGAGACAGGCGCCAAAGGGGTCAACTGAAAACAGCACCCCGGCAGAAGGGGTGTATGCTGGCATTGTTGAGCACCATGTCAAAGCCTCCACCAAAAGATCCCAGACGCTCTAGAGGGGCCGAGGCAGAGACGGCTGACACGATTGGCAGACATCATGAACGTGCAGGGGCACACTCAACCGGGTAACCCGGGAGTTGACTCCACTCCAACACACCCGGGAATCAACCACCCTCTTGGTTCAACATGCGATGGTTGTTCCTATAACCCCTCAGGAAAAAACTCCAAAACACACCTGCGGGTATACACTGGCTATACCGCAGTACAAGTGTTTCAGTTTTCAAAAAGGGGTTATCCCAGGCCTACGGGTCGACGAAAACAACTTCGGACCGGGCCCGGCGGACCGGGAAGCACACAGGGATGCCAGAGGAGTTCTATAAAGACCACCTCAACAGCCCCCTCTCAGCCATGCGTAAGCGGGAGAAGAGAAGGGCGAAAAGAATGGAGAAACCACCTTCATGACAGCGCAAGGTACAACATGTACCAAACAGTGAGGGGTAAACGTAGCACAACCACCAACATCTCCATAACGCCCAACCCTGTGACACCCGGGCCGACCCGGCATTTTTCCCCCTGAAAAAAGCACAAGTCCCTCAGGGTACCAGAACAGAAGATCTGCGTCCCCGGCGGACAACAGGTTAACTGACCTGGACCAGCGTGACCAGAACCAGTCCCGTGCCCTAATCACGCCGACATCCCGAACTCCAGGCCCAGTGGCCCACCCCAAGGGGGCGTGAGACCCCTCTACCTATGCTTTGATCTATTCCGTTAACATCCCCCAGATATGAACGAGAATTTGTTGAGACAAACCTAGTAAACTGGCGCTCGGAAGAGAAAAACTCCATCCCAGTTGCCCTATAAAAACGCTGTTTTAATAACGAGCAACCAAGGCGCACCAGCCTCATGCGTGATTCCTATCAGAAACACCCAGAGCCAGCACTATGTACGCGTCGAGACCCAAACACATCAATGGATAGTCTAACAAGACACCAGACATTGTTCCTCCAAGTCGCCTGGGAGAACGACAAGAAGCCGTCGTGCTTCATTTCCTCTCCTCTTTTTATTAACAAAGAAAGAAAACACAGACTGACATGGATCCCATGTGACGCGGCTGAGGGAAAAAATCTTTTCATTTTTACACCCGCCAACCTCACCACAGGGAGGAGACGGGAATCCTCAGAGAGACTTCCCATATGAGCCATGAATTGAAAAGTCACGGTAACATTGAGCCATGTGACCAACAGACTCAAGTTACACATACATCGAGCGTAGCAGAACACCAAGTTCCTACGCTCTGCCCCGACAACTTGACAATAACAGAGAACCACACATGGGTCTGTAAAAAACTCACGGAAGCCGTCGTCCAATAGAAACGTGCCCAGTGACGTATTCTATGATGGGGGAATCCCATGACTCAACTGCCCGTGATAGGTGCGGAGTCAGGGAACCCCCCCCCCCCCCCCCGTGCCGAGCTGACCTAACAGCTTGGCCGGACCGAATGAAAAGAGGGTAAAAAAAACCCTGACCAATCAGAAGAGGGAAGGAGGGGTTTATTCTGTACCCCCTCGCAAGCCCAACCCTCGAATACGACAACAACAATAGCCATATGATACCTTAAGTAGCCAGTATGCTAATGAACAGCGAATATCCAAGGATAAGCTAACTCAATGCACGCTAGCCACAGACAAGTCTGTGAACAGGGTTTATAACAAGGCCAAAGTTTATATGTGTGAACACGATACCCGTGTTTATGTTGCAAGAACACAGAAGATTTGATAGAGAGAGAGAGAGCGGCCTAAAAGACCGCGGTACCCTTACACACACGAGCATTACTGCAGACCAACACAACAGTGTTGTGGCTCAATATCACCGTTTAAGCAACAGAACACACAACTAACCTCTACCTTTATATGAAGAACCTAAGTCTTCAGGTCGAGGAAGAAAAAACCCTTTCGACCGAGTGTAAGCTGCAGGCCTTGCTTAAGCACACATGTAATGTAGCGACCAAACAAGACTATAAAGTCTAGCCCTCCTATCAAACCCACACTAGCGAAGGTTCACACATCGTATCCCCATCATATGTAGTGAATAAACACACCGTTTGTAACAAAATACAGTCCCTCCTAGGAGGGACTTTTTATTTGACAAAATCATATGCGGGCCGGGGAAGGGAACAGGGGGAAACAATAGGGGGAAAAGTCACTCCTAGCGATGCCTGCCACGAGCCGCTCAGGGTTTGCCACCCCGGGGATGGTAAAGGATTGGAGGCTGGTCTCGACGATCCCTACCGTCACCTCCGAGCGTGGATGGGCCGGCTGCAGTGGTCGAGGCGCCCTCTCTCCTCCTGGCCTTCTTCGCCGAAGGGCCAGCAGTGGCAGTGGTAGTGGCGGCGGCTTCGGCCGCGGATCCCCGACGACGAGCCTTCCGCCTGACTCCACCGGCGACATCGGGCGGGGGGAAATGAGGCTGGAGCACGGACCGCTCCGCCTGCATTTCCCTGCAGGTTGAAGTCATAAGCTGCAACGCCGACCCGAAGAGCCCAGCATCGGAGAGGGGTGCCGTCAGAAGTGGTGTCCTCTTCTTCTCCGGCACACGCGCCTGCTCCAGCCAAAGGTGGCGCTGAGCTAGAGTGGCCAGGGCTCGTACCTTCCCAGCGGCGACGGCCTGCAGCTGGATCAGATGCAGGATGGCTCCGGCCGCCTGGGCGAGCTGATCACGTTGTATTTCGGTCAGCTCCGTACCGCCCGTCATTATCCCGGACATGAACCTCGCTAGCTGCGCGATGTTAGACGTGGCAGCTAGGGATTGAGTCGCGGCGATGAACGACTGGTCGCTCCAGTTGGCCAACCGCCTCGCCAATTTCCCGTGGGGAACCGGCTTCCGTAAAGGCTCCCACACCACCTCAGGATAAAGGAGAGCTGCCATCGGCCTATCAAGCCGAGGCACCCCCTCCTTCATACCCTCTACCAAACCCACCACCCTCGTGACTCGCACGTGGGCGGGAGTGAGGCCCGTGATGTGGGAGACCACCTGTCCCTGACGGACATAGGCCTCCATTGAGGGGAAAAATGGGCAGACAACGCCTGTCTCCCTCACAGGATGACGTTGCCATAAATGACCTATGAGATCATCAGGATCAGGATCCCCTGCATACTTTCCCCCACCGAGCCCGCGTCCCTCACATGCGGCAGACTACTGGACATCGCAGAGCCACATTCCGATGTGGCTGATAGCAGGGCATCCCGTCGCTGAGTCGGAGGTTCTAACCCAACATCAGCATACGAGGGACCCCAAGGAGACATATCACCCCCTGCCAGTTTATCCTGAACGGGAAGCGGACATGTCTCCACCGGGGCGTCGAACAAGAACCCATCTGCCTCTACCATGTAATCCTCAGTTTCCATCGGCCACGGAGAAGCAGACGCATCCTCATCCGGCTCCAGCAACTCCCCGGAATCAGGCCGTTCACGTCTGCAAGCCACCATCTTACGACGGGAGCGAGCAGACGCAAAAAGCTTGCGTCTCAAATCCTCCGCCACAAGAGGAGCCGGCCGCCCAACGGCGGACGACTCTCCGGCGGCAAGGAACCAGAGCAGGAACCAGGCCATCTCACAGGAGACGGCGCTGGTGCACTAGCTCCTTGGAGAGGCAAGCTATCCCCTTGTCAAGTGATTGGTATACAGGCACTCTCTTGTGGTGAAAGTGAAGAAGGAGGCGAGTGTGTGGCCACACACCTGCTTATGTAGGTAGCGGATGGGGTGTGGCCAGACGGATGTTGGTATGTAAAGGTGCATTTGCTGAGTTTTTATTCAGTGCATATGCACTAAGTGAGATATGTGCAGTTGACGCTGAGCGGAAGCTAATACGATATAGAACTGTATTTTACATTAGAAACTAGAACAAAATAAATGCACAAGAGAAAAATAAATCTCAATTTGGTCAGTATTGTCATTTGGACAAGCAAAGCCATTACTTTAAGTTGCAGGCAAGAGAGACAAGTCTGTCCACTGTCTCTGGGTTTAACACACACAAAAAAAAATTATCAGATATTTTTTCCCCCGATAAAATATATCGCGATAATTATCGTTATCGTTATATTTATATCGCCCAGCTTGTCCACTTGAATGTGTAAACACCATGTCTCATGCCTCACCATAGTGTGAACAATATGTATATATATCATCTTATATATCTTTAAATTTTTTTTGGTCTCATGAGTGTTTTACAAAGGTGTGAGAGAGAGAGAGAGAGAGAGAGAGAGAGAGAGAGAGAGAGAGAGAGAGAGAGAGAGAGAGAGAGAGAGAGAGAGAGAGAGAGAGAGAGAGAGACACACACACACAGACAGGGCTGGTGCATCTGAATGTCCCGGGCTGAATTTGTGTCCCAGTCCGCCCCTGTATCCATCTATGGGAAAAAGACATTTCCAGTGAGTGAAGGTTTGTTCAAATCATGAGGGAACAAAATACTATTTTGAGGCCACAAAATATTATTTTGAGGCCTCAAATTGATTAATTTGAGGGAACAAAATACTTGAGGTAACTATTTTGAGGCCACAAAATATCTTTCTATGCCCAAAATTGATTAATTTGAGGTAACTAAATACATTTTGAGGTAACAAAATACTATTTTGAGGCCACGACATCTTTTTTTCATTTTGCGTGGCAGCAATAAGCCTTTGTAGCAAGCAGATTAGCTGGGCTAGCTAGCTAACATTAGCTGAACTGACATTAGCTTGATAGCTAACTAGCGAATAGCATCAGCTAGCTAACATTAGCTAATGTTCTTTGACACTATTATTACACCCAGGCATGCATTGCTGATTGGCTGTCTGGCTGCACAGTGTTTTAATGATGCCACGTGCGCTTGCGCTCCCGGGCGCGTGCGCGCCAGTGGCGTCGTTAGCCCTGGGCTTCCAGGGCTTTAGCCCCGGATGTTTTTCTCCTAGCCCCGGACCTAAAAAAAAAATAAAAAAAATAGTTTACATTTTTTTTTTTTTTTTTTAAGATGTCAGCATCCCCATTGTCTGTGCTGAATGTTTGTTAGTGTTTGGTATTCTTTGTTGGTTTTTAGTACTTTTAAACATCAATTTTTAGTAAGTAGTTTTCATTTGATCCTATAATTTTTTCATTCACCGATTTGTGGACTTTTTTTTTCTTGAAAGGCGCCTGCATTATTATTATTATTATTATTATTATTATTATTATTATTATTATTATTATTATTATTATTATTATTATTACTATTATTATTATTATTATTATTATTATTATTATTATTATTATTATTATTATTATTATTATTATTATTATTATTATTATTATTATTATTATTATTATTATTATTATTATTATTATTATTATTATTATTATTATTATTATTATTGTTATTGTTATTATTATTATTATTATTATTATTATTATTATTATTATTATTATTATTATTATTATTATTATTATTATTATTATTATTATTATTATTATTATTATTATTATTATTATTATTATTATTATTATTATTATTATTATTATTATTATTATTATTATTATTATTATTATTATTATTATTATTATTATTATTATTATTATTATTATTATTATTATTATTATTATTATTATTATTATTATTATTATTATTATTATTATTATTATTATTATTATTATTATTATTATTATTATTATTATTATTATTATTATTATTATTATTATTATTATTATTATTATTATTATTATTATTATTATTATTATTATTATTATTATTATTATTATTATTATTATTGTTATCATCCAGGAGGGAAAAGACACTTAGTAGGATAGTAGGGACTGCATCTCTGCCTGTCCTGACCAGGAAACACTTTGCAACTGTGATCTCCTCTGGCAATAGTTGGATATTGTAATGTGTGGCGAGGGGTTGCAGCAATTCCACTGAGCGAAAATGGTCTGAGGCTGGATAACATGCCTGTATGCCTCTCATAAGTTATCCAACTCATGAGAACCTGCTCTCAAGTTCTTGCAGCATTCTGTCGACGACTGGATAGAACAGTCTCTGTCTCAGCTGATCTCCTGAGTTGAGGTCTGAGCTTGTGCCACAAGATGACTCAACTACATACTCGTCCATCCTTTTCTGCTTCCTCCTTTGGCTGGTAGTATGTTCCTCAATCCAAAGGCCATTACTTATGTATATAATGAAACACACAATACAGTTTTTTTTTCGATTGCTTAAGCATGATTTTGAAAACGGGGCCCGGTGTTTCAAAACACACAATTAGCACAACCACATACAATTATCAGAACACCTCAGATCCTTTGCTAAATTAAACACTTGTCAAAACCATACACTAATTTATAAAAACTACATTTTGTTACCATATGAAACACACGTTTCATATGACTTAATTCTGTTTGAACCAGTTACACACACTGCTGTGCTTAACCTAAAACACATTTAGTGTGAGGTTTGGTTGGTTCCTCGCCACACGCTCTCCTGAGGTATGGTGCTGATTGGTGCATTCCCCGCCACACGCTTTTTGAACGATTGCCACTTTCATCACGCAGCTGTCATAGTTTGTGATTAGCGCCCCAGAGGGCTTTATATACCAGGACCTTCCTTCTATCGTTGTCGGGTCGTTCTGGAATACAACTGCATTTGCCTGCTTTTCCCCGTTGCTGTTCCTGGTCTACTTTCTCTCCAGGACCTTTCTGTGGAGAACCGCTGTGGAGAACCTTGTTCCCCGTTTGGAGCTGCGCCTCGTTTTGCCCGCTTTACGCGTTGCGCTTGGGTGAGTGGAACCAAACCCCTCTGGATTATTCTGATTGTGTGTCTTAGAAGAGACACTGAAGACTTCGTTTTGTTGCACTAACTCGGCTAAATTGTGTGTTGTGGGGAACACTGAGGACTGTCACTGTCAATTGGTTCTGGACCCAGCTAGGGAGGAGGGAACCACACTGCCTCTGTGTTTCGTTGAACTGTTTCTGATATCTCTCTCTCTCTCTCCGTTTTCCACCTTGAGTGAAAGCTGGGAGTATCTGCAGAGCCGCTACAACGTCACATGCCAATTCCCCACCACTATCTGCTGGGAGTATCTGCAGAGCCGCTACAACGTCACATGCCAATTCCCCACCACTATCACCAGGAGGATTCTGCAGAGCGGCAGATGACTCTGCCGAAGGCAGTCTCCCTGTTTGTTTGATTATTGTACTTTATCCTTCTTTTGACTCTGTAAATAAATACGCCCTAGCATTTGGCTAATTCTGAACTTCCTGTCTGTGCCGTTGCGTTTGAGGTCGGTTACAAACCATAACATTACGACCCGACCATGACGACCTCAGCCGACACAGACAGGGTAATCAGCAGACTAATATTCTCCACCAATTACAAGCGCTGAGTGAAGCCGTTAACACCTTGCTTGTAACCCCACCTACTTCAGGAGCCTCGGCCGGAGCATCACCCGCAGCCATGGCAGGCCCCGCGCCTCCCGATCCCGCACCTCGGGAGCCCCGTCTCTCCGAACCACGGTTGTTCGATGGTAACTTCGAGGATTGTGCCACATTCATCATGCAATGTGAGTTGATTTTTCGTCATCAACCCAGCCGATTCACTTCAAGGGGAGCCCGAGTGGCTTACATGACTAACCTGCTCTCAGGCCGGGCAGCCCAGTGGGTTACTGCCTCCTGGGCAATGGGGGCTGATTTCTGTTTTTCCTACCCAGACTTCGTGGCTGAGCTCCGCAGGGTTTTCCACCACCCAGCCCGTGGCCAGGACCCTGGAGCTCGGTTGGGCACCTCGGTTGGGCAGTGGCGGGGTCACCGACTACGTGCTGGAGTTGACTACGGAGAGCGGTTGGAACGATCAAGCGCTTCGTCTCACCTTCATGAGGGGGCTCAACGACGCTGTCTCAGCTCGCGACCCGTGAGGAACCTGAGTCCCTCGAAGACCTATTCAGCCTCGCCATTCGCATCGACGGACGCCTCCAGGAGAGAAGACGTGAGAGAACCCGACAGGGACCTCCAGAGGTTCCCCAGACCCCCCGTACTCGTGACGGTACTGCGGTCCGCCCTGCTCCCAACACGACTGGTGGTTCCTTCCCCTCCTGTTCGGTGCCCGGGGAGGAACCCATGCAGCTGGGACGTTCACATCTTAGCCAAGCTGAACGGGAGGCGAGGTTCAGGTCCGGCCTTTGCCTCTACTGCGGTCGGGATGGACACCGTATCGCCAACTGCCCCACCCGGCCAAAAGACCAGGCTCGCCGGGACCCCGGGAGATCCTGGTGAGCCGTTTTTCTCGTTCCCAGAGCCGTGCACCACCTAGCCGTCTGATGAGCGTCACCCTGGCCTGGGCGGACCAACGGGCCACGGTGGAGGCACTCATTGACTCGGGTGCTGACGAGAGTTTCCTAGACTTCGAGTTTGCTACCCGGGCCAACATTCCACTAGAGGATCTCGTGAGGCCATTGGAGGTGTTCGCATTGGACCAACACCGCCTGGCTGACATCACTCAACGCACCTGTCCTGTCCTGCTCACCATTGCTGGTAACCACGTTGAGAGACTCCAGTTTTTTATCACCAGATCCCCTCTTGTCCCAGTAGTCCTGGGCCGGCCCTGGCTCGCGCTGCACGAGCCCCACATCGCCTGGTCCTCCGGTACCATCAGGGGGTGGAGCTCCTCCTGTCATGCCAAGTGTCTTCAGGTGGCGTCCTGTCCCTCGCCCCGGAGATCCGTTTGTGAGCCGCCTCCGGACCTCTCGACCATACCCCCCGAGTACCACGACCTCGAGGAGGTTTTCAGTAAGTCCAGGGCTCAGGCCCTTCCGCCTCACCGGCCTTACGACTGTGCCATCGACCTCCGCTCAGGGGCTCCCCTTCCCGGCAGCCGCCTCTACAGTCTGACCGTCCCTGAGAAGGCAGCGATGGATCAATATATCTCTGAGTCCTTGGAAGCAGGACTCATTCGGCCTTCCTCCTCCCCTGTGGCGGCCGGTTTCTTCTTTGTTGGGAAGAAGGACGGAGACCTTCGACCCTGCATCGACTATCGCCAGCTCAACGCGATCACCATTAAGAACAAGTACCCTCTTCCTCTCATGAACTCCACCTTCGAGCCTCTCACCCAGGCTACCGTCTTTACCAAGCTGGACCTCCGGAGTGCCTACCATCTGGTCCGTATCCGAGAGGGCGATGAGTGGAAGACCGCCTTCAAGACTCCCAGGGGCCACTACGAGTACCTGGTAATGCCGTTCGGCCTCACCAACGCTCCGGCGGTATTCCAGGCGCTCATGAACGACGTCCTTCGTGACATGCTGGAGGGGTTTGTGGTAGTATACCTAGACGACATCCTCATTTTCTCCAAGACCCTCGAGGAACACATCCAGCATGTCCGCCGTGTGCTGGAGCGCCTCCTCCACAATCGGCTCTTCGTCAAGGCAGAGAAGTGCAGATTCCACTCCGACTCCGTCGATTACCTGGGCTTCATCGTGGAGAGAGGCTTGACCCGAGCTGACCCTCGCAAGATCCGGACCGTGGAGGAGTGGCCGGAACCCACCTCTCGGAAGGAGTTACAGAGCTTCCTTGGGTTCGCCAACTTCTACCGAAGATTCATCCGGAACTACAGTCAGGTGGAGGAACCGCTTACCAGGCTGACCTCTCCCGCCCTGCCGTTCGACTGGTCCCCAGCGGCGTGTGCTGCGTTCCGCTCCCTCAAGAAGAGGTTCACTTCCGCCCCGATCTTGCTCCATCCAGACCCCAAGAGACAGTTCATCGTAGAGGTGGACGCCTCGGATACTGGACTAGGAGCTATCTTATCCCAGCGGTCGGCAACGGACCAGAAGGTACATCCGTGCGCCTTCTACTCGCGTCGTTTCCTCCCTGCCGAGAGGAACTACGACATCGGCAATTGGGAGCTGCTGGTGGTTGTGGCTGCCTTGGAGGAGTGGCGTCATTGGCTAGAGGGGGCCGAGGAGCCATTTACCATTTGGACGGACCACAAGAACCTGACGTACATCCGTGCTTCCAAGCGCCTCAATGGCCGGCAGGCAAGATGGGCCAGCTTTCTCAGTCGGTTCGACTTCTCGCTGACGTTTCGCCCTGGTTCCCGCAACACGAAGGCCGACTCCCTGTCCCGGTTACACTCCAAGGGGGCTCCAACCACTGAGGACCCGACTCCCATCCTCCCAGAGGCCAGGGTGGTAGGAGTAGTCACCTTGGGCATCGAGGGGGTGGTAAGGCGTGCCCTACGCTTCCATCGCGCTCCAGGCAATGTACCGGTTCATCGTCTCTTCGTCCCCGACTCAGTCCGGTCCCGGGTCCTCCAGTGGGGCCATACCAGCCGGTTCGCCTGCCACCCAGGCGTTCATCGCACGTTCTCCTTCCTGGCTCATCGATTCTGGTGGCCCACCATGAGGAACGACGTCAAGGAGTTCGTACTGGCCTGCGCAGTCTGCGCCCGCAGCAAGGCCTCCCACCAGGCACCCTCCGGGCTATTGCAGCCGCTTCCCATTCCGAGCCGCCCTTGGTCCCATGTGGCGTTGGACTTCGTCACGGGTCTTCCTTCTTCCCAGGGGAACACGTGCCTACTGACCGTGGTCGATCGGTTCAGCAAGGGGGTTCACCTCGTGGCCCTTCCCAAGCTTCCCTCGGCGGCCGAGACGGCGGACCTCCTGACACGCCACGTGTTTCGCCTCCATGGGTTTCCCCAGGACGTCGTCTCGGACCGGGGGCCCCAGTTCACTTCCCAGGTATGGCAGGCTTTTTGCAAGGGATTGGGGGCAACGGTCAGTCTTTCCTCTGGTTATCATCCCCAGACTAACGGACAAACGGAGAGGATGAACCAGAGTGTGGAGTCTGCTCTTCGGTGTGTGGCTGCCGAGAAACCCGCTTCTTGGAGCCGTTTCCTTCCCTGAGTCGAGTACTCCATCAACTCCATGGTCAGTTCCGCCACCGGCCTCTCACCCTTTGAGGTATCCCTGGGCTACCAACCCCCTCTTTTCCCTGCACAGGAGTCGGAGGTGGCAGTTCCCTCCGTACAGGACCACCTCAACCGGTGCCGTCGGGTCTGGGAGATCACCAGGACTGCGCTGCTCCGGTCATCGGAGCGCGCCAGTCGTGGGGCTGACTGGCGCCGGGTCCCTGCGCCGACGTACCACCCTGGGCAGAGGGTGTGGCTTTCCGCAAGGGACCTTCCGCTTCGGTCCTCGGCCAAGAAGCTTAACCCCCGGTTCGTCGGTCCTTTTGAGGTTCTGAAGGTACTCAGTCCGGCGGCGGTGAGTCTTAAGCTTCCTGCGTCCATGCACATTCACCCCGTTTTCCATGTGTCCCGGGTTAAGCCTGTCTCTCTCAGTCCCCTGATGCCTCCTGCTCCGGAACCACCTCCTCCCGTGATGGTGGACGGTCACCCCCAGTGGCAGGTCCGCCGGTTGATGGGCGTTCGACGGCGGGGTCGGGGGTTCCAGTACCTGGTGGACTGGGAGGGGTACGGCCCGGAGGAACGGAGCTGGGTCTCCCGCCAGCTCATCGTGGATCCCGGCCTAATCACCGACTTCCATCGTGCCCATCCGGGCGAGCCGGGTCGGGCTGGTCGCCGGGTGGCTCCCGTGGAGGGGGGGGTACTGTGAGGTTTGGTTGGTTCCCCGCCACACGCTCTCCTGAGGTATGGTGCTGATTGGTGCATTCCCCGCCACACGCTTTTTGAACGATTGCCACTTTCATCACGCAGCTGTCATAGTTTGTGATTAGCGCCCCAGAGGGCTTTATATACCAGGACCTTCCTTCTATCGTTGTCGGGTCGTTCTGGAATACAACTGCATTTGCCTGCTTTTCCCCGTTGCTGTTCCTGGTCTACTTTCTCTCCAGGACCTTTCTGTGGAGAACCGCTGTGGAGAACCTTGTTCCCCGTTTGGAGCTGCGCCTCGTTTTGCCCGCTTTACGCGTTGCGCTTGGGTGAGTGGAACCAAACCCCTCTGGATTATTCTGATTGTGTGTCTTAGAAGAGACACTGAAGACTTCGTTTTGTTGCACTAACTCGGCTAAATTGTGTGTTGTGGGGAACACTGAGGACTGTCACTGTCAATTGGTTCTGGACCCAGCTAGGGAGGAGGGAACCACACTGCCTCTGTGTTTCGTTGGACTGTTTCTGATATATCTCTCTCTCTCTCCGTTTTCCACCTTGAGTGAAAGCTGGGAGTATCTGCAGAGCCGCTACAACGTCACATGCCAATTCCCCACCACTATCTGCTGGGAGTATCTGCAGAGCCGCTACAACGTCACATGCCAATTCCCCACCACTATCACCAGGAGGATTCTGCAGAGCGGCAGATGACTCTGCCGAAGGCAGTCTCCCCGTTTGTTTGATTATTGTACTTTATCCTTCTTTTGACTTTGTAAATAAATACGCCCTAGCATTTGGCTAACTCTGAACTTCCTGTCTGTGCCGTTGCGTTTGAGGTCGGTTACAAACCATAACATTTAGCAATTCTACTTCTCAGTGATTAGAGTACTGTAAGTGAAGTATGCAGAGAATGTGCAAATATATAATAAATTCACCAAACACTACACAAGACCAATGCTGTAGACTGATGAAAATATGTTGTATTGTTTTGCAAAAAGTGTGAGGCTGAGATTGTGCTTATAGGGGTGCAAATCTGGGCCTATGTTTTGCTCCTTGAGTGTAAGGTTTTGATAATTGTGTAATACTTTTGATTTGCGTGTTCATGCAATTGAAGAAAACTGTAAAGACTAGAGATGAACTGTTTATTTCTTTTGTACATAGGCTGTGCATATATTTGTTTGTTTGTTTATTTGCTTATATGATTCTTAACTGTGTTTTTATTTTGTTATTGGTGTATATGTGTGTATGTATGTACAGTATATGTATATATATGTGTATATATGTATATTTGTACTCCTGTTGGGGCCTCTTGGACCAGATCAATGTTTTATCTGGCTAAATAAAGGTTAAATAAATAAATAAGAAACTGATGATTTGGTCCTGTTAACTTTGAATTTTCTATGGGGACTTCCCAGATCCCTCTCGTGGACATGGACCTCACTTTGAGAACCTCTAATGATTCTAGTTCTTCAGTATTCATCTCTAATTACTCAAATTTAGAGATTAGGAACCCCCCCCCCCCCCCCCCCCTCGGGCTGAAGCCCCCAATGTTTTCTAACCCTAAAAACGCCCCTGGACGCGCGCGGGATCTCAGGGCTTCCGATCAACTGTTTGTTTGTTACGGTGGCCCTCACGAGGGTAATGCGCTGTCCAAGCAGCGCCTGTCACGTTGGTTGTGCGAGGGCATTGCTTTTTGCTACACGTTGGCTGGACAGGTTCCCCCGGGGGGCGTCAGGGCACACTCCACTCGTGGTGTGGCGGCCTCTGCTGCCCTGTTCGGGGGGGGCCTCAGTGGAGGACATTTGTGCTGCGGCCTCCTGGTCTTCCCCGAGTCCTTTCGTTAGGTTTTACCTCATGGACATGACTGGGGGTTCTGTCTCCCAGGCGGTCCTGAGGTCCGGGACCTCTCCTGCATCCCGCCATCAGGTGGGCTAGCAGGGGTGTGTGGGTGTGGACGGCGGGGTGCTGTGTCACACGTGGGCCCGCTTGCGCTGTGCGTTCGGGGGTGCCTGGTTCCCCTTTTTTCGCACTTTGGTGGAGTTGACTGCCTCCCCCCCTTCGTTAGGACAGGCGGGTGGACGGGACTCCCCTCCTCCCTGGCTGGGGCTTACGGGCCCTCAGGGGGTGCATTTGTCGGGGCCACGCGTCCGCTCTGCCCTTTATCTCAGAAGGCAGAGCGAGACGTGAAGCCAGTTGATATATAACGTAAGGTTATCCTATAACCCTAGTTATATGATACTGGCTGAGCGTCTCGCTCTTTAGCGCCCTGAGGTCCCTTGGATGTTTTCCGCTTATGGAAATCGAACTGGGAAGGGTGAGACGTGACCACTTCCGGCGTAATATAGGGGACACATGGGAGTGGCGTGGTCACGTGCAAGTGGGTGCATTTGTTTTGTTCCCCGGAGCACACTAGGTGCTGGAGATAATGGGTTATCTCAGAAGGCAGAGCGAGACGCTCAGCCAGTAACCTTACGTTATAGGGCTGGGCTAGGGTTGGTTATGGTTGGGTTAGGGTTGGTTAGAACTGGGTTATGGTTGGGTTAGAATTGGGTTAGGGTAGGGTTATACATGACTGGAAGGATATATTTAGTTCCTTTCCTTTCTAATCTTTCTCTTTTGGTTTATCTTGTTCCCTTCACAAGTTATCCCCCCCCTAACCCCCTACACTTTCCCTATGAGTGGACAGAAATATTTGGAGAAGGCAAAATCTCATCCCTGTGCCCGTACATACCCCAACACTTGCTCAGTGCTGGGGAATAGTCCCCTAATCTAGCAGTAGTAACTCTAACTCTAACTAAAATGTATATCTCTATCTCTAACTTTAACTATATATCTATCTCTATCTCTGTTATGTCGTAATAAGAATGAGTAATGGACACTTTAGTACCAGCGTCTGTCTTTATTCACATCCATACCAAGAGCTAACTTGCTCAGTCATTCACTCCACCTGGTGTGTCACACCGGGGCACATCCGGCCCGGTGTAACCCATGCTCTAGGTTAGAGCTCCGCCTACAGGCCTAATGGAGACACCACATATCCTTCTCAATAAGACAACACTTACATGGCTGGTTATAACTGTAACTTAGAATCCATTAAGGCTAAACAGTAAAGAACATTTCAAAGTGTGTAGGCTACTCTTACCTTTCTTAAGTTAAAACTAAGATAGAGTCCATTAAAGCTAAACAGTAAAAAGAACATTTACTCTACCGTTCTTATTCCTGCCTATGAAAAACAGAATAAACATTTGTATACATATTTCAATTCTATGCATTACTAGCATTCAAGTCTGCCACAATTATAATTAACCAGACCCGTTAACTCTTTCACCTTTCAGCATTACTAATATCAATATTACATAACACTTTTCTCAGTGGCTCATCACAAAGTCCTGAGTCCACACAGGTGCTCGTCTCGGCCTGGCCTGTCTTACAGGTTCTGTTTGTGTGTCAGAAGGTGGCCCTGCTGTAATGTCACCGTCCAAAGGCGACCCCTCGCCATCCCCCTCTCCTCTCCAAAGAGAGACCGGTGCCAGATGGGAAGCATTCCAACAGCGTCCATCAGCCAGCATGTAGGTGTGCGGTCCTTTCTGTCCCACCACCTTGAGTGGCTTGGAGAACTTGCACTGAGTCTTAGGAAGAATGCCAGGTTTCTTAACCCGAACGTATGAGCCACATGGGAATGACACACTCTTCGCACCTCGCCTTTGATCCGTGTACGCCTTGCTTCTGTCCTGTTGCACGGCTACTCTGGCGGCTATGTCCTCCGACGAGTGTGGTGTGGCTTGTGGAATCTGAAATCCAGCCACATGGAGTTTGGTGCGCATAGGCTTACCATGCAACAGTTCTGCTGGTGAGTGCTGTGTTGCAGAGTGAGGAGTAGACCGGTAGGCCTGTAAGAAGTCTGTTGTAAACTCCTTCCATTGCTTGCCTTCCAGCGAGGCCGTCTGCAAGCTGTCTTTCAAACTGCGGTTAAAGCGTTCTATTTCCCCATTTGCCCGTGGATAATACACAGATGACTTCCTGTGCACTATGCCCCTGTCTTGGAGAAACGCCTCAAACTCCCGAGACACAAACTGAGAGCCATTGTCAGAGACGAGCTCTTTCGGATTGCCCTCTCTGCTGAAAACTGTAGATAGGAATATTGTCACAGTCCGTGATGTAACCTGTGGCACAAAAGCTATCTCAGGCCACTTACTGTAGTAGTCTATTAGTGTGATTGCAAAGCGACAGTCCAGGGGCGCTTTATCAAAGGGCCCCACCACGTCAATTGCCAGTTTCTCCCAAGCCCCAGTAGGATAGGGCACAGGCTGCAGTGGAGAGGTGCGTGTGACTGCTGACTTGTCATGTGACTGGCATGTGTTGCATGCTTTGATAGCCGACTCAACCTGGGCATCCATGCCAGGCCACCAGTATACTTCTCTGAGTCTCTGTTTTGTTCCCTGGTGAGTATCGTGAGCCAGGGAGATCAGTTTGGGCTGTAGACTCTCTGGGACGAGCAGTCTATATGGGCCTCGCACGACACAGTCATCATGTAGAGAGAGAGAGTTCTGTAGTTTGAAGAACATCCGTAGGTCCGGGTCTAGATCCTTTTTGGATTTAGGCCATCTGGAGGTGAGTATCTCACGTAGTTTCAGCAGTGCATGCAGCTTTGAACTCCACCGCCCTGATAGCTGAGAGATTAGAGACAAGGGCTACCACTTCCACGTCCTCCTCCTGGCTAGGTTCTGAGCCGGGTAGTGGGAGACGGAACAGGCAGTCCGCAGTGACGTTTTCTCTGCCGGGCTTGTACTGAATGTCATAGCAGAATGACATTAGCCTAGCGGACCACTTGGCCACGCGCATGCCCGCTCTACCTTGACCTTTTGAAGAGAGCAGTGTGGTCAGGGGACTGTGGTCTGTACGTAGTGTGAAGTGTCTTCCCCACAGGTATGTCCTCCACTTTTCCGTTGCCCACACACAGCCCAGCGCCTCTTTTTCCACAGTAGAATATTTTCTCTCTGCCTGGGACAGCGTGCGGGAGGCGAACGCCACAGTCCTTTCTGAGGCGTCCGGATGCATCTGGGTGAGGACGGCGCCCAGACCGTAGTCCGATGCGTCTGTAGTGACGACCGTGGGCAGTTCAGGGTCAAAGAGTGAGAGTGCAGGGTTATCAACTATGAGTCCTTTAACTGCCTCAAAACTCTGCTGAGCCTCAGGAGTCCAGTCGAATGTTGCTGACCCTCGGAGCAGCGCTCGCAGCGGCTCCACGACAACGGCGTAGTCTGGGATGAATTTTTAATACCACCCTGTGAGCCCCAGGAATGACCTCAGCCTGATGAGATCTGTAGGTGGGGGTAGCTCAGACACAGCAGCAGCGTGAGATGCGTCAGGTTGTAGTCCTTTTGCTGACACTGTGTGCCCCAGGAAAGTCAGCTCTGTTTTCCTGACGTGACACTTGGAGTAGTTGAGCTTGAGCCCCGCGTCGTCTATGCGTTGCAGCACCGCCGTCAGGTTCCTGTTGTGCTCCTCCACTGATGTACCTGTGACAATGATGTCATCGAGATAGCACTGGACCCCCGACAGACCTTTAAGGATTATTGACATCATCCGTTGGAAACAGCTGGGTGCCGATGCCAGTCCGTACGGCACTCTCTTAAAGCGAAACAGTCCATCATGAGTAATGAATGTCGTCAAGCTACGGCTGTCCTCGTGTAGTGTAACCTGGTGATAAGCACTCTGAAGGTCTAATGTCGAAAACAGTGTCGCGCCCCTCAATTCTGTAAACAGTTCCTCCATGTGGGGTAGTGGAAACCCATCTATGACTACTGCCTTATTTGGCTCCCTCAGGTCCACACAGAGGCGTAATTCTGCGTTTTTCTTTGTAGTAACGACTATGGGTGAGATCCATTCAGATGCCTCTACAGGCTCGATTATGTCCTGCTCTACCAGTCTCTTTATCTCCTGGGATACAGCTGCTCTAACTGGCTGTCATCATACCTCAATGACCGCTCCTACCAAGTGTCATGGAGAGGGACCCTGTCGGCCACCCGCCCCCTGCGGACGGGTGTCCCCCAGGGCTCGGTTTTAGGACCCCTTCTCTTCTCCTTCTACACTAAATCACTGGGTAACATTATCACGTCTCATGGCTTCTCCTACCATTGTTATGCCGACGATACTCAACTCTTCCTCTCCTTCCCTCCCTCAGATATCCACATCTCTGTGCGGATCTCGGCCTGTCTGTCCGACATCTCAGCCTGGATGACGTCCAACCACCTCAAACTGAACCTAAGCAAAACAGAATTGCTCCACCTGCCGGCCAAATCCTCCCCCCTAACCGACCTTTCAATCACAGTCGAGAATGCAGCTGTGACTGCGTCCCCGACCGCCAAGAACCTTGGTGTTGTCCTCGACGACCAGTTGAACTTCTCTGCTCACATCGCAGCGACGACCAGAACCTGCCGATTCCTCCTGAGCAACGTCAGAAGGATACGCCCCTTCCTGACAAAAGAAGCCACCCAACTCCTCGTCCAATCAACAGTCATCTCCCGCCTCGACTACTGCAATGCACTGCTCGCTGGCCTCCCGGCCACTGCCACTAAGCCTCTTCAACTCATTCAGAACGCAGCGGCCCGCCTGATCTCAAACCTACCGAAGTCGGCCCATGTCACCCCACTTCTTAGGGACCTGCACTGGCTCCCCATTGCTGCACGAATCCGCTTCAAGGCCCTCGACCTAGCATACCGTGCGGCAAAGGGAACCGCTCCCGCCTACCTCCGGTCAATGGTCTCTAACTACACACCCTCAAGACCCCTACGCTCTGCATCTTCTGGCCGCCTCAGACCTACTCCTATCCAAGCTCCGGGAGGGTCATCAAAGAGAAGTCGCCTATTCTCAGTCCTTGCCCCACAATGGTGGAATGAACTACCCACCCCAGTTAGGACAGCCGAATCACGTCCAATCTTTCGCCGTCGACTAAAGACGCACTTCTTCAACCATTATCTGAATTAAAAAAAAAGAAAAAAAAAAAAAAAATCTAACCCTAACTAACCGTACTGTCATGCACTTGTCCTAATAAACTAACCTACACTGTAGCACTCAACACTTTGATGAACATTGTTGCTCAGCTGATAGAGTTGTGCCCTTCCTGATGGCTTGTCGTACAGAACTTGTAAGTCGCTTTGGATAAAAGCGTCAGCTAAATGACTAAATGTAAATGTAAATGTAAACTCTAACAGTAACTCTATCTCTATCTATCTCTAACTCTATCTCCAACTCTCTTTCTAACTATAACTCTAATTCTATAGTAACTCTAACTCTATAGTAAGTTTAGTAACTATCTTTTTTTGATCCACTTTTTCTCCCCATTTTCTATTTTTCTCCCATCCCAATTTCGTATTTCCAATTCTACCCTCCCCTGTCTTGAACGTTGCTAGACTATGCCTCCCACTGGTCGGCTGTAGTGAGGATAGAAGCCTTGCATCATGTGTCCCCTCCAGTACACGAGGAGGCAGCCTGTCGCATCTTTTCACCGCAGCAGCTCGAACTCTCAGTGGCGAGGAGTAACGCGTGGGAGGCTCACACTGCCCCCGATACTTCCTGTTTCCGCCGCACCGGCGTCACCCAACCGACCTGTAGGAGTCGCTGTCCACAACGTCCAATCCCCACCCACCGGCTTTCCCACCCTCTAACACTGCCAATTGTGTTAGTATGACGGCCGGCCAAGCCGGTAGCAACGCCGAGAGCTGGGCTCGATACCAGCATCTCCTGCGTTAGTGGCGAGCGCCTTGCCCACTGCACCACTCAGCCGCCACTCTATAGTAACTATCTCTAACTCTATCTCCAACTCTATAGTAACTCTAACTCTATCTCTAACTATATCCCCAACTCTATCTCTAACTCTAACTTTATAGTAACTCAAACTCTATAGTAACTCTATCTCTATCTATATCTCAATCTCAATCTCAATCTCTATCTCTATCTCTATCTCTATCTCTATCTCTATCTCTATCTCTATCTCTATCTCTATCTCTATCTCTATCTCTATCTCTATCTCTATCTCTATCTCTAACTCTAAACAGGTCCTCACTTCTCATGTCCAAAACTCAAACTCATCCTCACTAAGTAATAATACAAGTACTAACACACACTGTTGACTGAAGAGTTAATGAATTATTGTTTGGTGGCTCTGGGGACAATTATGGGGAAATAGAGTATACCGGTAGTCTTTCCCAGAAAGGCACACACACACACACACACACACACACACACACACACACACACACACACACACACACACACACACACACGCACACACGCACACACACACACACACACACACACACACGCACACACACACACACACACACACACACACACACACACACACACACACACACACACACACACACACACACACACACACACACACGCACACACAACAACAACAACAACAACACAGAGGGGACAGATGGGATGAAATGGGGACTAACTGCAGCAGGCTAACGTTCTGAAGTGCTAATAAAGCAAGTCACACATACTTGACAAGGACCCAGAGAGAGAGACAACATAATTTAATTTAATTGAGAGAGAGAGAGAGAGAGAGAGAGAGAGAGAGAGAGAGAGAGAGAGAGAGAGAGAGAGAGAGAGAGAGAGAGAGAGAGAGAGAGAGAGAGAGAGACAGAGAGAGACAGAGAGAGACAGAGAGAGAGAGAGAGAGAGAGAGAGAGAGAGACAGACAGACAGACAGACAGACAGACAGACAGACAGACAGACAGACAGACAGACAGACAGACAGACAGACAGACAGACAGACAGACAGACAGACAGACAGAGATAATAAATAAAAGAAATACATTTTAAATAAAATAACAAATTTCTTCACCCAGGGTCGCGGAGTCCGCCAGGGGTGCAATTTAAGCCCAACATTGTTTAATATATTATATATAAATGAATTAGCAAAGTTATTAGAACTTTCTACTGCACCCGGTCTGACTCTGCACGATACCAATGTAAAATTACTGATGTACGCAGATGATCTGGTTCTGCTGTCAGCCACTAAGGAGGGTCTACAACAGAACCTAGACATCCTCCACCAGTTCTGTCAGACATGGTCTCTGAACGTAAACATGAAGAAGACTAAAGTCATGATCTTTCAAAGGAGACACGAGTCTCAGAGTTCACATAATACATTTAAATTAGGCACACACATATTAGAAAACACAAAAAGCTACCCATATTTGGGATTGAAAATAAATCATAATGGAAACTTCAATATGGCTGTGAATGAATTGAAGGAGAAGGGAAGAAGGGCTTTTATGCCATCAAAAGGAAAATTCCAATTGACATCCCAATTAGGACCTGGCTCAAAATTCTAAATTCTGTAATAAATCCAATAATATTATATGGCAGTGAAGTGTGGGGTCCAAAAAACACCCATTAGAAGTACTGCATGCAGAATTGTGCAAAAACCTACTTAAGGTCCACAGACACACTGCCAATAATGCATGCAGGGCAGAACTCGGCCAATACCCCCTAATCATTCAAATTCAAAAGCGAGCCATACAATTTTACACACACCTCCAATCAAGTGACCCCCACTCCTACCACTACAAAGCCCTTCAGAGCCAAGAGATGAACCCAGATAAGAGTCCCCTCTGCCAGCTAGTCAGAAATCTCTGCCCACAAATGCCTCAGGACAGATACCAAAAAATCTGGCCCAACCAAATAACCTCAAAACAAAAAGAAAACTATATAGAATTTTGGAACAAATCAACCAAATCTCAAAGTAAATTAGAATTCTATTTGACCCTAAACAGAGAGTACATGGTGGCAGAATACCTGACTACTGTGAGTGAGATAAAATTAAGAAAAACATTGACACGGTACAGACTGTGTGGACACAGTCTAGCCATAGAAACAGGCCGTTACAGGCAAAACTGGCTGCCCAGAGAGGCCAGGCTGTGTTCACTTTGCCATCAGGGGGACATTGAGACAGAACTTCACTTCCTGCTATACTGTGAGAAATACAAGGACCTAAGAGAAGTCTTCTTTGATAAAATAAACAAAATTGATGCACAGTTTATCCATCTCCCTGATCACCAAAAGCTACTATACATGTGTGGGGAGAAAAGTCAGTGTACAGCATTAGCTGCAAAATATGTAGACGGTTGTCACAAAATAAGAGAACAAGCCCTGTAAAATGTATCTGAATGGCCACACTTGGAAAATGACTACCCGATCGAGTGACTATTTTGTAAATTAATATGTTTCCTGTTGATTGTCCTTACTGTTATTACTAATGTTATGATATTTTATTGCTTAATATATATGTTATTGTTTGTATGTTGAACTTGCTTTGGCAATAAGTATGTTAATATTTCATGCCAATAAAGCCTATTTGAATTTGAATTTGAATTTGAGAGAGAGAGAGAGTGAAGCAGCTGGTGGAGGGAGGGAAGGAGGGAGAGAAGGAGACAAAGGAGGAGTGGGGGGCTGTCCTTACTTGCTCTCCAGTGTGTGCGTACTGTATGTGAAGCAAGTAGGAGGAGTCAGAGAGAGAGAGATAGAGAGAGAGAGGGATGAGAGAGAGAGAGAGAATTAAAGACAGAGAGACAGAGAGACAGAGAGAGAGAAACTGATTTCTGTTTGATTGTTTTGTTTGGCTTTGGCAATGTAAACTTAGGTTTCCCATGTCAATAAAGCCCATTTGAATTAAATTGAATTGAAAGAAAGAAAGAAAGAAAGAACGAGAGAGAGGGAAACCGAGAGAGAGAGAAACAGAGAGAGAGAGAAACATAGAGAGAGAAACATTGAGAGAGATACAGAGAGAGAGTAACAGAGAGAGAGAAACAGATAGAGAGAAACATAGAGAGAGAGAGACAGAGAAAGAAACAGAGAGAGAGAGACAGAGAGAAACAGAAAGAGAGAAACATAGCGAGAGAAACAGAGAGAGAGACAGAAAGAGAAACACAGAGAGAGACAGAGAGAGAAACAGAGAGAGACAGAGAGAAACAGAGAGAGAGAGAGAGACAGAGAGCGAGAAACAGAGAGAGAGACAAAGAGAGAAACAGAGAGAGAGAGAGACAGAGAGAAACACAGAGAGAGAAACAGAGGGTAGTGACCAGATGGGGGAGTGGGAGAGTGAAAGAAAAACGCAAAAGCAACTGAAGTGAGTTCTTTGGTTGTTTTGTCTGTGTGTGTGTGTGTGTGTGTGTGTGTGTGTGTGTGTGTGTGTGTGTGTGTGTGTGTGTGTGTGTGTGTGTGTGTGTGTGTGTGTGTGTGTGTGTGTGTGTGTGTGTGTGTGTGTGTGTGTGTGTGTGTGTGTGTGTGTGTGTGTGTGAGAGAGTGTGTGTGTGCGTGTGTGCGTGTGTGTGTGTGTGTGTGTGTGCCTGCCTGCCTGCCTGCCTGAGAAAATGTGGGAGAGGGAGGGCTCAACATAGGCAGAGAGACATACAGATAGATAGAGAGAGAGAGATAGAGAGGGAGAGAGAGAGAGGGAGGGCTCAACAGAAGCAATCCGACAGTGTGAGAGAGACATGCAGATAGAGAGAGAGAGAGAGAGAGAGAGAGATAGAGGGAGAGAGAAAGAGAGAGAGAGAAAGAGGAAGGGTCAAGGGAGACAGGGAGGGCTCAACAGAGGCAATCCAACAGAGACATACGGATAGAGAGAGAGAGAGACATACAGAGAGAGAGAGAGGGAGTGTTGGGTAACCACGAGTAGTTCCACACCTCCTTTCCAGATCCCTGGTCTCTCCCCTCCTCTCCCCTCTCCTCCCCTCTCCTCTCCTCACCTCTCCAGAGCTCCAGGGGCACCATGCCTGCGGGGTGGAGTCTCCCCCGGCTTGCCACGCTCCTCCTGGGGCTGACGGGCCTGAGCCTGGCCTGGGACCACCAGCACCACCACTACGAGGACATGGTGAGGGCTCTGTTCTCCGTGCAGAGCGAGTGCCCCTACGTCTCGCGCGTCTACAGCATCGGCCGCAGTGTGGAGGGACGCCACCTGTACGTCCTGGAGCTCAGCGACAACCCCGGCGTCCACGAAGCACGTGAGTCTCTGACCCCCTGCGGCGTTTTCAGACGTGAGATGAGAAGCTGCGAGAACACAGAGCATTCTGACTGTGATGCCACGATTGGCTATACATTGTGAAAGCTCTAGGTTAGATTAGATTAGATTAGATTAGATTAGATTAGATTAGATTAGATTAGATTTGGTTAGATTAGATTAGATTAGATTAGATTAGATTAGATTAGATTAGATTAGGTTATATACTTATATTATATTAGGTTATATTAGATTGGATTCGATTAAATTAGATTTGATTAAATTAGATTAGATTAAAATGTATTGTCATCATACAGCACAAGTACAATGAAAATAAGTCTGGCATCCAACCAGAGTGCAAATGTAACAGTAAAGTGCAATAGTAATATACAACATACAGGTGCATAACAACTGCATATAAAATATATAAATTAGTACTACTGAGTATTAGTGCTAATCATAATCTAATGTACAGAGTTGTAGCATTAATATTTACAGTGATACAGGTATAAAGACACTATGGTATAAGTCACACTGACCAGCAGTGTAACTAGTAAGAGTAGGTAAGGGATACGTACAGATATAGATATAGTATCTACAGATATGTAACAAGGATTATAGGTACTGTATATACAGACAGATGTGTGGATATATATATATAGGGTAAGAATAAATATATATATATATATACGGTATATACAGCATTATTGTACATGCTATCATACAGAGTTGTATGGGTTATATGCAGGTTTATATGTAGGTATATAGAAGAATTATATGCAGGTATATTAAGACAGATATGTATATATATACATATAAGCTCTAGGTTGTGGTCCTTGGGGGGGGGGGGTATTTACAGGGGGTTACACACAAACACAAACACACACCTGGGAGCAATGCTGGCCACTGGAGCCTTGCTCAAAGGCACCTAAACTGTAGTTGTTGGTTGTTGTGGGAGGTCAGAGAGTGAGTTTCTTCCTCTTCCTTCTTCCCCCAGACGGTCAGGGGGGGAGGGGGGGGGGGGGGGGGGGTCTGACCTAACAACCCTTAGGATTCTGTAACTATTAGGCAACTCTTTCACTCAACTCGGTGATTTGTAATCCGCTGTGTCTAGACATGTCCGCGGCAGCAGAGGAGGATGAGAAGCTCCTTCTGAAAGGCCTGCAGGCGTCTTGATCCATGCTGTACATCACAGCCTGTGGAGACGCGGCACACAGGAATACCACCCTAATACAGTTAATACATGTAATCGCAGGTGCTTTGAAGGGAGATGAGGTTTTTAAGTGAACGGCCCAGTGTTTCCATGCCAACAAGAGAGTCAAATGGCTTTGGTTAAAGGGACAAGTAAGAGGACGGTTGGATGATAGTTTTTTTTTCATTCATATTTTTATTAGAGGTTAGGCACAGTAACAGTCATTTCACATCTGAATGTACATCTTTAGCTTATTCGGGTGTATATGGAATGACATTTTCTAACATCAACTTGGGATATTTTGTCCCGCCGACTTCTTTAAAAGTTTGAACTTTTCTTAACATACAAAACAAAATAGACATCAGAATATTTAAATTAATTTAAAGAAACTAAAATACAGAGAGAAAGAAGAACAAGGTACATGATTTCGCCTTCATAATCAAAGAGTACAAAAGCAGAGACCATTGAGAGATCTAGAAAAGGAAGTAGGGAAGAAGAGGTAGTCAAAGAAAGGGAGAGAGAGAAGGGGGGGGGGCTCGATCATTCAGTGAGTAGGGATTAGATGGGAGTTAAAGCATGTCAGGAGTGGGTCCCATTTCTTTTTTTGGAATGTACTTAGATTACCTCTGGTGGGATATCTGATTATTTCTAAAATTATTTTAAAAAGGACATCACATTGGAGAAGGAGATGGCGTCTCACTATCAAGGAGGTAAAACCCAAAACCCCTAATGGTCTGGAAGTGAATGAATGAATGAAATGAATGAACATTTATTTAATAGATTGCAGAATGGGTACAATACAGTACGGCTCAATACACACAATTGTTAAGGGGATGCAGACCAGAGAAAGACGTTTGTCTTGTTTACATCAGGGTCCCCCATTTTCAATTCATAGTGACATTTATGACATACACAACATATATGACATCATGACATTTATGGCATAGGGACATACATGACATACAGGTATATAGTACAGTTACATTTGTGATATGATATGCAAATATACAGTACTGTTACCCATAGATCCTGACAGAGAGTATATACATATGATGGGGATGAGACTGTACATTAGGAGGGGGTGGGTGGGTGGTAGAGAAATATACATACGGTGGGGAGAGAATATATACATACGGTGGGGAGGAGACTGTACATTAGGAGGGGGTGGGTGGGTGGGAGAGAAATATACATACGGTGGGGAGAGAATATTATACATACAGTGGGGAGGGGACTGTCTATTAGGTGGGGGTGGGGGGGTTTGGACATTTAAGGTGGCCAGTTTCGAATTGCAGCCTCCCGTAGGTGCTCTTTAAGAGCGATTTTGAATGTGGGTAGGGATTCACATTCCTTTACAGCTTTGGGTAGGGCGTTCCACATTGTTGTGGCATAATTGCTAAACGTGTTTAGTCCCTTGTTTGAGCCGAATCTGGGTTTAACATGATTTGTTGAGCTTCCTCTGGTGTTGTGGTCGTGGTATTCACTGACCTTTGGGAAGTATTTTGACATGTAGCCTACATGGGTACCTTAGTCGTATAATGTATCTTGTAGACCAGGCCCATTGCAAGTTGCTGTAATCTGTCATCTACTCTAAGCCATCCTAGGTAGTCAAAGTGGGCAGGGGTGAGGTGGGTTCTAGGAGTAAGGTCAAGTAGTAGTCTGACCAGTTTGTTTTGTGATGTTTGTAATCTTGTTTTTAGCGCCTTTGAGGTGCTTTGGTACCATGATGTGCAAGCATGAGTGCTCCTGCCAGTCTTCAGGGTATTCTTGTTTACCAGAGAGGAGATCCGGTACAAGAATCTAGATAGTTGGTTGACTTTTTTTATTACCTTGGATGCCATTTTGTCACAGGAAATATTTGCCTCTAGGATGGAACCTAGGTATGTAATTTCATCTTTCCTTGTGACAATATTGTCACCCACTGTAACTGAGAAGCCGTCGGTCTTGCTGAGTTTGTTATTTGATCCGAAGAGAATGGACTCTGTTTTAACCAGGTGTAATGATAGTTTGTTATCATCGAGCCAGGTGCAGATTCTGCCGAGTTCTGAGCTGAGGGTTTTTTCAACCTGTAACTTGTACTTGTCAGAGACCAGCAGGGCTGAGTCGTCCGCGAACAAGAACAAGTTGCAGTCACAAGCCGACGACATGTCATTTGCATAAATTAGGAACAGTAGCGGTCCTAGTATGCTTCCTTGTGGAACACCACATCTCACTGTGAGGGGGGGGATAGGGTACAGTTTACCTCCACCATCTGTTCCCTCCCATCCAGGTAAGATTGCATCCAGCTCACTGATAGACTATCAAAACCAATTGCTTTTAGCTTGTCAATCAGAATGGAGTGATTGACAGTGTCGAAGGCCTTTTGTAGGTCCAGCATGACCATGCCGCAGTATTTGCGCGCGTCCACCTCTTGTTTGATGTGGTCATTCAAATAGAGAAGGCATGTGTCAGTGGAGTGGGATGTTCTGAAGCCAGATTGGAATTCGTAGATTCGATCTTTTTCCGCTAGGTACTTTTCGACCTGTTCGTAGAATTTTTTTTCCATGACTTTCGAGATGGAGGTAAGAATAGAAACAGGGCGGTAGTTGCCTGGGTCTAATTTGCTGCCCTTTTTGTGCAGAGGGGTTACTCTCGCAATTTTGAAGTCCTTAGGGACGTGTCCCTGTTTTATGGAGAGGCTGTGTGTGATGACTGGGGTGATGGCGGCTGCTGAGTCTCTGAGGAATTTGGAGGGGATGTTGTCATGGCCAGTGGCCTTGTTAGGTTGGAGGGCGCTCAGTTTTTTGAGTACCTCATCTGTTGTTACTATTTCCAGTTTGTCTTTGCGGACCCCTAGGTTTCTGTAGTATGCTACTATGTGTTCTACCCCATAATGCCCTGAGTGGGAGGGTAGTTTGTTTACCAGTGTTGTGGCTATGTTTGTGAAGCAAATGTTTAAGTAATTGGCTACATCCAGCTTGTCTGTGATGAGCGTGTTGTCCGTCTTTATGTTTATGTTTGAGATCATGGAGTTTACGTCGTTTCTTAGTCTGTTTCTTTCCTGTTTGAGTTCAGTCATGTGGGCTTGGAGTTCACTGCTCGTGCTTTTTGTAAGCTTTGACTGACTTTTACGAAACTCAGAGCATAGTCTTCTGGAACACCAAAGATGGCCAGTTGGATGATTGTTGGAGGAACCACCCGAGGTTAAATAGATAGTTGTGAACCCTAGTCTTACTTACCATGATGATGTAGATCAGTGGAGTCATTTCTAAACACAATCCATGCTGATCCTCATGCTAGCTCTGTTAGCCACAAACCTATGCAAAGTCAATGGGGTCGTGCTCCTGTCTGAAGCTGGCTGAAGCTCTCTGAAATCTGCTTTGTGTGCACTGTGCAGTAGATTTCAGTCAGCCTTCGTCAAGCTCGACCCCATTGACTTTGCACTACTTTGTGACTAACTATCTGTAGTTAATAAGAGGAACAGCGTGGACTATGCTCATGCTTATCACCAGTAAGTAAGAAACAGGGCCATGGTTCCAAAGATCACAACTATCCCTTCAGGTCATTCCTCCAACAATCATACAACCGACCAGTACAATCTTACAGTTACTGCATTTTAAGCTTTCATGTGTAACGAGGTAAACATTAATGATATTGACACAATGGCTACTGGCCACTGAAAGCTATACTGAGTTCTACATTCCAACAAAACAAAATAAAAAAACATACACCTGAAAGGATTAAAAGTGGATGGACGCTGTCTTCACGACTGGTGTTACTTTAGCCTGCAGTGATCTGTGGTGATCTGAGGTGATCTGTGGTGATCTGTGATCTGTGGTGATCTGTGGTGATCTGAGGTGATCTGTGATCTGTGGTGATCTGTGGTGATCTGTGGTGATCTGAGGTGATCTGTGATCTGTTGTGATCTGTGGTGATCTGTGATCTGTGGTGATCTGTGGTGATCTGAGGTGATCTGAGGTGATCTGTGATCTGTGGTGATCTGGGATCTGTTGTGATCTGTGATATTTTGTGATCTGTGGTGATCTGAGGTGATCTGTTATCTGTGGTGATCTGTGGTGATCTAAGGTGATCTGTGATCTGTGGTGATCTGTGATCTCTGGTGATCTGAGGTGATATGTGGTGATCTGTGATCAGTGGTAATTTGAGGTGATCTGAGGTGATCTGTGATCTGTTGTGATCTGTGATCTGTTGTGATCTGTGATATGTTGTGATCTGTGGTGATCTGTGGTCTGTGGTGATGTGAGGTGATGTGAGCCATGCTTGTTGTTAGTCTCTGTGCTCTGTGCTGCTGACTCTGTGTAACTCCTCTTCATGAAAAGTGTATTTTAGTCTCAGACGGCTGTTTTGTCTGCTTGGAGCAGGAACACATAGGCCTACTGAACACATAGTGAACACATTACTGAAACTATGCAAACTGTTTTAGAGTGCTTTTCAGGAGGGCTATATTCATTTTTTTCTTAAAAGGGAACGCCACTCAAATTAAGAATTCCAACATGTTATTTCCATGGCGTAGGAACATTCAGTCAATATAACTCTCTCTCCCAGATCCAGACACCAGAGCAGTATGACTCTGTGATGTCAGAAGGTCTGGAGCTGCACTAGAATGAGAACTGATTTATTGGACCCACAGGAGTTTTGTATTCTATAATCGTGTTCTGAAACAGAAAACAGAAATGTACCTGTATATTCAGAACTCCTGGTTGCTCTCAGTGTCATCTATAACATCATTATACTCAGAACAGTCTCCTGGCTGCTCTCAGTGTCATCTATAACATCATATACTCAGAACATTCTCCTGGCTGCTCTCAGTGTCATCTATAACATTATACTCAGAACAGTCTCCTGGCTGCTCTCAGTGTCATCTATAACATCATATACTCAGAACAGTCTCCTGGCTGCTCTCAGTGTCATCTATAACATCATATACTCAGAACATTCTCCTGGCTGCTCTCAGTGTCATCTATAACATCATTATACTCAGAACATTCTCCTGGTTGCTCTCAGTGTCATCTATAACATCATTATACTCAGAACATTCTCCTGGTTGCTCTCAGTGTCATCTATAACATCATATACTCAGAACATTCTCCTGGCTGCTCTTAGTGTCATCTGTAAGAAGCATTTTGTATAAAAGTATTCTGTACTTCTGTATGACAACTATTAAAGAAACTTGAAACTTGATCTATAACATCATATACTCAAAACATTCCCCTCGGTGTCTCTCAGTGCCATATATAACATCATATACTCAGAACATTCTCCTGGCTGCTCTCAGTGCCATATATAACATCATATACTCAGAACATTCTCCTGGCTGCTCTCAGTGTAATCTATAACATCATATACTCAGAACATTCTCCTGGGGGTCTCTCAGTGTCATCTATAACATCATATACTCAGAACAGTCTCCTGGCTGCTCTCAGTGTCATCTATAACATCATATACTCAGAACATTCTCCTGGCTGCTCTCTGTGTCATCTATAATATCATATACTCAGAACATTCTCCTGGCTGCTCTCAGTGTCATCTATAACATCATATACTCAGAACATTCTCCTGGCTGCTCTCAGTGTCATCTATAACATCTCGCCCAATTTATTGTCTATGGAGTGGCTTCAGACCTTATACCTGATGACATCATGCATTTGAGTGTTAGCACTCTAGTCTTTGATTTGGGAGAGTGTTGTAATATTCTTGGACCATCTCTGACCACAGGACCGACACGTACGGATCCTTAAATGAGTTGTGGTTCCCCTTTAACACTTTCTCGGGTTTACGACCCGACCGTTGAATGCCACGTCACGGCTATTCTCGGGTGTTTATTTATTTATTTTTTATTAGCGATCTGAAATCATATTGCATCACGCGAGCCTACCGTTGGAGATCCAGGGACCGCTGGCGATCAGATGTGAAAAAAGCGCCCCCTATCGTCTCCCAGATGGTAAATCACCCTTTTGGAATGGACTCAATGAAAGTGAATGGGAGAACGGATTTCTGACTCCACATTTTACTTCTCACTGATGCAGCCGGGGTCTACCAGAGTTCATTCTGGAGCCTTTGAGCCGCGCAGATCATGTGTTCTACTGTATACACGGTTGATCAATACATTTATAAATTTTTTCGAATGGCGATCGGAAATTGGAATAAACCATTTGGATACCATCTGACCTCAGGTAAGGAATCTATGTTATCAGTGTTAGGATAATCAGACTCGTTTTCACAGAGATATAAGCGTTTATGTGATATGTGATATGGCTGTTTTTACTGTAAAAGCCATGAGGAAATAAGAGCAGCGATTATCAGCGCACGGCACGAGCGTGCGTGCGCACACATATACTATCGATCATCTAGCTTTTATTGAAAACGATTCATAAATAGGCCGACAAATGACAACGTTCTGGAATATTCCAGTAAAAGGCGATTATCATAGGCATGGGTTGTTTTTCCCCGGAAAACGGGTGATTTTCAAAATGCTATCAAACGGAAATGAAGCGATACAAATACAATCTGCCTTGCCAATGTTGACTGGAAAATGAGTCTTTGATAAGCGACGGGCAGATTAGACACATAGCCATAATTTAAAACATATATTAGGCGATATTAACGTTAACATTGGCCGTGGACCGTGGCATTCAAGGGGGTAAAAAGGAAAACACGGCCGGCGCTCAAAGTGTTAAAGAAGGGAGCGTCACGTGTTCATACAACATCTGCAATTAATTTCAAACATATTTATGATGAGGACACAGTCAACTTTTTGAAGCAGCTCTTTATTCTTCTCCTTTAAAACCCCAATACAATGATTCAATGATGTCTGGTATATTATATTATATATAACACCATGCTATTATATATTATATTATATTATATTCAAAGACATTCTGGAGGAATTTCATTTCATTTTACTTTATTTATACAGGAAAGGGTAAAAAAAGACATTTCACAAAGTACATTTAAACTGTCCTGACTCAGTTACAAACAGTTTTTCCAGCAGGTTCCTTTTCTGTAGCACATGAAACAATAATTTAAATACAAAACAAATAGGCAGTTGCACTACATACAATCATATAATCCTGACAAAGACATTGCATTATAGTCATTATGGACAGCAAGGACAATCATGCAGTCATAGCAGTCAATACAAATCGACAGTATCAACAGAATTAAGACCAAAGAGTCAGATCAGTGATTACAGATGTTTTCTAGCATCAGATGTTGTTATAGATCGTATAGCTTTACGCTCTGCTCTATTGGAACTATCCCTTTAATCCATTCTAATAATGAAAACACTTTCACATGCACACACCCACTTGCCTGGCCACACCCACATCCACTCCTATATAAGTGGGGTCGTGGCCACACAATCAGCTCCTTCCCTACTTTCACCACTGAGAAGTTTTGTGTATACACCACTTTAGTTTAGTGCTAAAAGTAGTTAGTTAGTAAAGGAGCTGCGTTGACATTGTATCTTTGTTTTTTCTCTTTCACAATTTTTCGAGAAGATAAAGCGATAATGTCTTCACCACCGGAGAGTCTAGAAGATGATGATCATTCTGACCTCCACCGGCGCTTCGCATTGGGGCGCGCGCCGCTGAGCAATCCCCGCCGGCATTGTCTCCGGCTCTGCAGCTGGATACTATGCCTCGGGAGGCGGTCGACTGTGTGAGAGCTGACGGTCTCCCTGGGCGGGTGATGTTTTTGCGACGCAAGCCTCAGGTGTGTCAGTTGTGAGGGGACAACTGTGCAGCTTGCGTAGGGTCGGCTCCAGGCTAGACTCCCTTCGTTGCCCCTCATAGCGGCGTGGAGGGGGTTCTAGTTTGATGCCCCACAATAACACAGTGCTCCTCCTCAGTGAAGTCGTAGCTTTGTTTTCCTGGGGCCGTGATTCCGAGTCTGCGGTTCAATTCCCCGGGTCTCTGAAAAACAGATACCCTCTGCCACCGCGCTGGCCCCCCGTTTTTCAAGACGAAAACACCCGGCACGAAGGATGCAAGCTTGGTGTTTCATTATGAGAATATCTCAGAGCTCAAGTCGGCTGCAGCCCGCATACAACGGGGCTTACTGCCGATGCCGCTGTGTCTGGTAAACACTGTTCTGTGAGAGGGACGTGTGTTGCCTTTTTCCCTTTTTCTTTTGGATAAAAAGAGGAAGAGACAGCGGCTGTCAGAAGTGTTGGCCTGTATCGCTATTTTCTCACGTTATACAGTTTCAGTAGTAGCCGCTTAGCTTGCTACTGCGTTAGCTGGTGGCTATCGATAGCCGGTAGAAGCTAAGTGTTAGCCAGTTAGCTGTTAGGCTAAGTCGTTAGCTGGCGGCTACGCTCGGCTAGAAACGTTAGCTTGATGCTATCAGTTAGCTGTTAGCTGTTAGTGCTAAACCCTCTTCGCACAGTCGGATCCGATCTCCCTCCCGTCCTCCACTAGGGGGGGGCTCGGATACTCCCCGATTCTGATGGTTGTAGGGGGCCTCAGCGGGTACATTTGTCGAGCTTTTTGCTCTGCTCAGCTCCTGTGTTCCAATAGAGCAGAGCGTAAAGCTATACGATCTATAACTTAAGGTTATTCTATAACCCTAGTTATATGAGTATAGCAAGCGCTCTGCTCTGACTCACTGAGGACCCCACGGTCTTCTACTTTGGTGGTGAAAGACTTGGGAAGGAGCTGATTGTGTGGCCACGACCCCGCTTATATAGGAGTGGATGTGGGTGTGGCCAGGCAAGTGGGTGTGTGCATGTGAAAGTTTTTTCATTATTAGAATGGATTAAAGGGATAGTTCCAATAGAGCAGAGCGCTCGCTATAATCATATAACTAGGGTTATAGAATAACCTTAAGTTTGTACGCCTGTTTGAAATGTGAGATGGAGGTTATTGCTCTGATGTGGAATGGGATCTTGTTCCAAATTTTGGTGTATGTGTGGAAAAATTATCTTAGTCCATAATTATTTTTGTAAGCCGGTACTGGAATGAGTGCATGTGAGATTGATCTGGTGATGCGTTCTTGGCTTGTATTGTGTCTTGGTAGTAAAGTGTTGGGGAAGAGTTATTTCTGAGCATAAAATAGAACTTAGTGGCTAGATTCTTTGTGTAGTTCTGAAAAGTTGTAGCAGAGGAGTGTGAGAGTGCAGTACAGTGGTGAGTCCAGGGTGGACATTTATTTTGATCTGTCAATGGAAAATAAGCCTTTTTGTAATAACCATGAGATCGATCTGTATATATAACCATAAACAAACCTTTAATATAACCATAATCAAACCTTTAATATAACCATAAACAAACCATAGACAAACTGTGTGACAATACACAGAAGGTTAACCCTTTCACTGCCACACGACAGAAGGTTAACCCTTTACTATCACACTACCGACGGTCGCAGTGAAAGGGTTAACCTGCTGTTGTGTGGCAGTGAAAGGGTTAACCTTCTGTGTATTGTTGTCACAGTAAAAGGGTTAACCGTTTGGTAGTGCGGCAGTGAAAGGGTTATCATAACCATAAACAAACCATAAACAAACCTTTAATTTAACCATAGACTAACCTTTAATATAACCATAAACCAACCTCGCACTGGCCCAAAATTGGGCCCTCATGCCCATGCAAAAAGTCACGGTACTTTACGAGCGTCTAGCGGCTCAGGGCTGCATTTTCGCCAAACATATAAATTACCGTTCGAAAGATTGATTTATTGCCATTCGAACACCACCTCACTCGACCAAATCCGTGCCTCGGTTCTCCAGTTACATGATGATATGTCAGGCGAGCGTCTTTTGACGCGCCACGCGTCAGATGACCACCCCGGACTCCAGACGCTCCAGAACTGCCAAACATCCGCTGATGGCGAAAATAATTGATCAGCATTGTAGCCAATGAGTGTACCTTTCCAAGGATACCCCATGTGGGGGGTGCAAATACAGGAAGTAGGTGAAAGTTGACGAGCGAAAACTAGAAGGAATCACACTTCAGAATGAACAGCCGTGGATGAGAAAATGCATTTTGGAGAGATTTTTTTTCCCGCACGGTTTACCCGGATCTCTCAAAGAGCCATTTCTGAATGGATTTTTAAAAGAGTTTGACCTGTACTACATAAGACTTCAGGCTATGGATCCTCAGTGTTCTCCAGTTTATACCTATTTAAAAAAATTTTTTTTATTATTATTGCAACCACTACAGAAAATGTGAGTATGCAAGTTCAACTCAAGTTCAGACCGCTGTTACTCTATTTAATTAGCACTAAAAGTGATTTACCTTTTTTGCATTAGTAACTTCAGAATTCTATCTTTCAAAAGAAACCAGGCTCATGCATGTTCTATAAGTATAAAGTATAAAGCTAAGCGTTGCAAAAAAAGTATGCAGTCCTCAAGTTCAAGTTAAGAAATGGCCACTTTTCTGGGTGCCTGTTAAGATGTTAACATAACCATAAACAAACCATAAACAGACCTTTAATATAACCATAAAAAAAACATAAACAAACCTTTAACATAACCATGAACAAACCTTTAACAGCTGGTGTTAGTCCTTGTATCTAGAGCTCAGTCAGTCAACTAGAGAATGACAGCATGTTGTCTAGTGTTACTCCTTGTATCCAGAGCTCAGTCAGTCAACTAGAGAATGACAGCATGTTGCCTAGTGTTGGTCCTTGTGTCTAGAGCTCAGTCAGTCAACTAGAGAATGACAGCATGTTGTCTAGTGTTGGTCCTTGTATCAAGAGCTCAGTCGACTCATGTTGTCTAGTGTTAGACCTTGTATCAAGAGCTCAGTCAGTTAACTAGATAATGACAGCATATTGACTAGTGTTAGTCTTTGTATCAAGAGCTCAGTCAATCAACTAGAGAATGACAGCATGTTGTCTAGTGTTAGTCCTTGTATCTAGAGCTCAGTCAGTCAACTAGAGAATGACAGCTTGTTGTCTAGTGTTAGTCCTTGTATCAAGAGCTCAGTCATGTTGTCTAGTGTTAGTCCTTGTGTAGCACTTGTGTCACTAACAGTAACAGCTGTTCGCCACGGACCAGTTCTAGATTCGAATGAGGAGAGGAGTAATATACCCAGTTAAAGGAATAGTAGACCAGAGACAAGGTTACAACAGTGACCGGTATTTTGTTCTTAACAGCAGCGCTAGCTAGACAATTGCAATACATACAGTGAGTAACGTGAAGTAGTGTGAAATATCCCTTTTTAGGTTCTTTCTCTAACCACTCCTTCTTTCAGGAGGGTTAGTTCGATATCATGTTATAGGTTGATTGGATCAACACATTCGGTTCGGTTCGACTCCTTCTCACAAGAAGGTTAGTTCGGTATCAGATTCTAGGTTGATTGGATCAACACATTTGGTTCGGTTCTGACGTCTCTGAGGTTATCACTAGCTAAAAGCTAGGTTTAAGGTTGGACATTAGATGTATCCCTTTTCCGTGAGTAACTCGTTATCTTTTCTTCTGCAATTGCAGATCAGTAAACTCTATATCAGTTTATCATTTCAGTAAACTCTATATCAGTTTATCATTTCAGTTCGGTAGGTAAGTGTTTAAACATATTAATTTAAACCTTTAAGTGTGCAGGGAATGCAAGTACCTTATTAGGTGAAATTACCCTTCAAACTCTTCCTTTGCAGGTGTAATACCAACCAAGTACCAATGGAAATATTCAAGGTTATAGGAATGCAAATACCTTATTAGGTGAAATGACCCTTTAAACTATCTTTCTTTACAGGAGAACCATCAGCGACTCAACTATAATCAATATGTCATCAATGAGATTCAAGTATCTTACTGGGTGCATTGACCCTTTAACTCTTCCTCTTTACAGGAGAACATCAGTGGTTCAGGTATCTTATTGGGTGAATTTACCCTTTAACTCTCCCTTTTTTTCGCTGTCCACAATGCCAGATTCCCACCCGCCAGCTTCCCCACCCCCTAATACTGCCAATTGTATTAGTGTGAACGGCCAGCCAAGCTGGTGGCAACGCCGAGAGCTGGACTCGAACCCAGCATATCCTGCGTTGGTGACAAGCGCAATCTCCGCTACGCCACCTGACCGCCCTAACTCTCCCTTTTTACAGGAGAAATATCAGTAGTTCAAGTATCTTACTGGGTGCGTTCCCTTTAACTCTCCCTTTTTACAGGAGAAATATCAGTACCCATATATACAATGTGCATCAATCAAATACAAAATACAATATCAAAATACAAAAGGTGAAACAGGGTCAAAAGCCTTTGGAAGTCCTTGTGTTCAAGTTCAATCAGTTCGTATCATAGAAAAGGATAGGTCACACCGTCCTTGGAAGTTCTTGTGACTCAATTCAATTAGTTCTTTCATTCCTGATCCAATTCCTCACTGGGAATGAGGAAGGTAATTCACAATCCTACAGACTGTTGAGGCAACAGGGGGTAACAGATCAGGCTCCTGGGTATAGCCCTGATCTAGATATGAGGTTCTTAGGGTTGGCTCGCCATCTTGTGTCGGTCCGGCACACTGCCTCGTCCCGCGTGGGCACACGTGATGAGTGGTGGTCGGTCAGGACTCCTGGGAACTCTTCCCGGGGGTGGAAACGGGGTGGTAGAAAACCTGGCCTGCATAACAGGCATTCAGAAAATAAAAGCTATTTACCATCTTTCATTGCTTTATCATCTTTTCATTGCTTTTAGAATGAATAATCAATCAGGCTACTTTTGGCTATGCTAAGCTAAAGTAGGCTACAATATCACAGCACGTGGGAGCGTCCATTTGACTTATGCTAAATTAGGCTAAAGTGCACTAGCACATGGAAACATTCCTCACATTCCATATTAAACTCTCAAAAGCAGTCGAAATGTGTATAGACCATGTTCTTATCATACAGCATATCAATACAATTATAAGTACTTCTGAAATGGTTTCTTTCTAGTTTTCATTTAACCAAATTGAGCTTGGAGCTTCGCTAGCATGACTCAGGATGAAGCTACATTATTAGCTAGCATACAGTTCGCCGACATGGCTCGTGTCGTGCGGATAACGTTGTTAGCCGATTAGCATTGAGCTAGCAATTTTATACATTCGACAATGAAATAGCACAATATTGATGAAACTCACCAAAACCACTTCTGGAAGTGGTATGTTCTTTAACAGCAACAACCTCTTCGGTTTTTGTAACTGGGGGAATCTTTTATGACTGTTTGATAACTATTTCGTGGTGCTATTCATTTCGGTTCTATCAGCAATGCATTCAGTATCTGGTCATTCTCCGTCAATCTCTAATCTCATCTGCATGAGGTGAGGCGCGAACTGCACACCTAACTCACGTTCTGAGGTCACTTAAAGGGGCAGTGAGGCAATTCAAAGGATTTAGTCAAAAGCGTTGTTAACCTCACATGAATATACATATAACCCTATTTATGTTCTTATTCAATGGCATTAACTATTTATGTTCCTATAACTAAATAGTTATGAATCTGAAACCTGGGTTACACTTGTATCTAGGGCTCAGCCAGTGAAGTAAAGAATTACCGCATGTTGTCTAGTGTTAGTCCTTGTACCAAGAGCTCAGTCAATCAACTAGAGAAGAGAAAAGATGTCTCGATTCCTATTTTAAATTCTTGGTGGTAGGGCTACGTATTTTGTTACATATGGACCACGGACTGGGCCTTTAAAAGTGACTGCCACAGCTCAATAATAAGTGTTTGGATTAGGAATAAAGAAAGTTTCCTTCGGTGTGTGGGGGGGGGGGGGGGGGGGGGGGGCTTGACTTCTGAGAGTTCATGTCAGGAATGTTTTTTTTGGCGGCCGCGGCTGAGTTTGCACTTTTCTTTCCTCTCCTTTAATTTTTTCCGTCTCCTTCACTCAAGTAGTGGCTTCCTGGGCTGGAATGGAAGGATGTAGGTCTGCTCGGCGACAAGGTGAAACTGAAAAACAGGAACCGCACAGATCGAGGAGGAGGACGGGGTCTTGTCCAGCTTAACCCTTTCTCTGTCTGTCAAGGAAGTCCTAGTTGTTCACGTGCTGCTGAGTGTGGCGTTTCTTTACACTCCTCAACTGTTTTCTAGATCTGCTTCTCACCAGGACTTAAACACTACAGAACTGCACTGTTGCCATCTGAAGAGTTGACATTTGACACCTTTTATGATAATAATAATAATAATAATAATAATAATAATAATAATAATAATAATAATAATAATAATAATAATAATAATAATAATAATAATAATAATAATAATAATATAATAATACATTTTATTTGTATAAAATAAATAACGAACCTTACTGTCTTTTACTACTATACTTATACTACTACCTATCATGCTAATATGGCTATACTACTATTCTTATACTACTACCATGCTAATATGTCTATACTACTATTCTACTATACTTATACTACAACCTATCATGCTAATATGTCCACATACTGCTATACTACTATTCTTATACTACTACCTATTATGCTAATATGTCTATACTAATATTCTACTATACTTATACTACTACCTATCATGCTAATATGTCCATACTACTATGCTACTATACGTATACTACTACCTATCATGCTAATATGTCCGCAGGGCCGGACTGGGGAAATAATTCATACCGGGAGATATAGCGCGAAATATAGCCCCAATCAGGCCACTTTTTAAGCGGGGGGTCTGGGGGTCCCCCACCCGGAAGATTTTAGTTACAAAGACTTAATTTCCTGCATTCTGGTGAATTTTAGTGCATGTGAATCACAAACTAATGAGCCAACAATTGCTTAGTACAATGTACTGTTATGAACCTCAAATAAAACTGTTGTGGCACTAGCAATGGTACTCTCTCCACCTTCAAAAAGAAAAAAGCAAAAGCACAACATATTTTTCTATTTACTATTATAATACAGTTAACCACTCTCTCCACCTATTCAAACAAGTCAAGAGCACAATACCATATTCACTTTACTGATGCACTACCCATCAACAGTTAAAATAGCCCTTTACACAAACATTAAATAACAGACCTTTCATTACAATACTATAATAACAGTAGCCACTGCCAGAATAGTGACACATGTATCACGTGTGGTGAGCACACGCATGCATGCACAACGAAGACAGAAGATTGCGTTGTCTCAATCATTTTAACTATAAAATTAGCTCAAAGTATGAGCTCACTGACTGAAATTTCCAACAAAAAGCATCAATTGTCAAATAATATTTATCACATTAACTAGACTAGATGTTTTTGAGGAAATTAGAAAGGGAACAACAACTTAACCCTTGTGTCTGATCAGATTCTTATTTGTTTGATAACTTTGCAGTGATTATGTTTGTAGCCAATGTGGCAAAGGTGTGTAATCTTTGAATTATCTTGAATTATTTTGACTCTCTCTTTCATAAATTGTTTATTCAACTTCAGCCCCAATCATAACCACCACATATTGTTTTTTGTAATGTCAGATTTAACAACTCCTTTTGGGAGTGTGCCATCTGCCATTCCATTCGCCGCCTCCACTGTCAATCAGTTGTATCGCCTGGTCCCGCCTCCACCAATCACAAGCGGCAGCACGGCTCCATTGTGTGTGTGTCCGCGTGAGGGAGAGAGAGTCAGTCAGATAGTTCTCCAACTCTGTTGCAGACAGTGAAATCCTGGTTGTTCCCCACCCACCTGGTTATCTAAAAACTATCGCGCCGCGCCGCCGCCACAACTAGAAACAATGGCCTGGCAAAAAAAAAAAAAAATTATAATAAAAAATATATATAATATTTTCTTTTTTATATAATAGTTTTTTTTTATCTGTGCAGGCCAGGCCACCGGGAAAACTCCCGGTGCTCCCGATGGCCAGTCCGGGCCTGCTACTATACTTATACTACTACATATCATGCTAATGTATCTATACTACTATGCACTCAGAGTGTAACACTCAAGTTCAACACTGTTTGACAACATGTTACTTACCCTTCCTGCGGACTTGTTCACAATTTGTAAGTCACTTTGGATAAAAGCATCAGCTAAATGTAAATGTATAGCACCTTTCATACCAGATTTTCAGCGCTTTACAGCAGTAAAAAATAGCCATACAAAAAAGAAAAGCGGGCGGCTGGGTGGCGCAGTGGATTAAGCGCTCGTCACCAACGCAAGAGACACTGGTATCGAATCCGGCTGTCAGCATTGCCTCCGGCTTGGCCGGCCATCATACTGGCTCGATTGGCAGAGTCAGCAGGAGGGAAGCCGGTGGGTGGGTCCGGGTCGTTGTAAACAGCGACTCCTACGGTTCGGTCGGGGCGCCTGCCCTGCACAGCGAGGGAAGATCTGGAGGGAGGTAGTGTGACCTTCCACACGTTACACTCTCCCAGTGAGAGTCCGCGCTGCCAGGTGAAAAGAAGTGGTGGGCTGGGTATACATGTGTCGGAGGAAGCATGTGATAGTCTCCGCCCTCCCAGACTGACGGTAGGGGGTAGAGTGCGCAACGACCAGGAAGGGGATTGGGAATTGGCATAACGACTAACATTGGGAGGGGAGAAAAACGGAAAAAGAAGGAGGGAAAAGGTAATAAAATTCTTAATTTTTTTTAAAGCAATGCAGAGAATAAGAAAAAGGGTAAAAGCAATGCAAATATGTATTGATAATTTATCAATTACAATTTATCAAATGCAACAAGAATGTGGTTATTAACACTTTAATTGCCGATGACGTGTTTAGACGTCATTCCTAGCCATGCTCATTCTGCCGAAGACGCCGTAACTCGTCTTTGATGTCAATATTTCAAAAATCTGTGATCGAAATCATATTTCTCCTCCGGGGTCCTGAGATATACTGCTGATCTCCACTCAACTCTCTAGCGGTTCAAGAGCGCCATCTGGTGGCCGATCGGCAGATCGCCAACAGGAAGTGACTCGTCAAACAGGAAGTGCTCATCCATAAATCGTCCGGGCACTCGCGATCATTAGCAGGACTCTATCTCAACACACTGGATAATCAATCGCTCGCCCTAACTCAATAAACAACGTTATTTGGACGTATATAGTATTATACAACCTGGAAATGGTTCATCAGGATCAACATCCCATAATCGAAAACTGTATACTTCACGCTGATCGTCCAACGGCGCGAGGAAGATACGGTGAGTTTCAACGTTATTTTCTAACGTCTTCTATACTAACTGATCTGATGATCATATGACCCACACTAGATGAATGGTATAACGTTGCCCACGGAATTATAAACGCCCCCTCGCCCATCCGGTCAACATCAGATGATACGTAGTAACTTCTAGAACCACGTCCAGTTGAAACTTTTTATCTCGCGCCTATTGCTATCAAACTGTATTTCATCATCAATATAATGCATTTGGAGCTATAAATCACGTTCTGGAGAAAGCTGCAGAAAACGATAAAAACATACTTATACTTTAGACCATATTTTAGTATGAATATGTGAATGAAAAAGTATAACATTGATACACCCTGAACAATACATATAGGACATTGAATGGGCCATAATAATGTCAATTTAACAATATAATTTAAAAAGTTATAGCCCTGCAAAGAAGGGGAACTTCTCCATAGACAAATAGAGCTGGCTAGGGATGGTAAATTATGAATTTAACCCATGGCGATCAAAGTGTTAATACAAGTCCTAATGTTCTTACATCAATAATCACACTGCCGGTTATGATGAGTGAATTTCTAATTAGCTTCATAATGTGACAAAACATGCTATAAGACTGTTATAAGTGTTTTTTTTTCCTGTCATACTCTAGTTTTCCTGTTGTACTGTATTCTTCCTGTCTTGCTGTAGTGTTCCTGTCTTGCTGTAGTGTTCCTGTCTTACTGTAGTGTTTCTGTCTTACTGTAGTGTTCCTGTCTTACTGTAGTGTTCCTGTTGTACTGTAGTGTTCCTGTCTTACTGTAGTGTTCCTGTTGTACTGTAGTGTTCCTGTCTTACTGTAGTTTTCCTGTTGTACTGTAGTGTTCCTGTCTTACTGTAGTTTTCCTGTCTTACTGTAGTGTTCCTGTCTTACTGTAGTGTTCCTGTCTTACTGTAGTTTTCCCATCATACTGTAGTGTTCCTGTCTTACTGTGGTGTTCCTGTCTTACTGTAGTGTTTCTGTCTTACTGTAGTGTTCCTGTCTTACTGCAGTGTTTCTGTCTTACTGTAGTGTTCCTGTCTTACTGTAGTGTGCCTGTTGTACTGTAGTTTCCCCATCATACTGTAGTGTTCCTGTCTTACTGTAGTGTTCCTGTCTTACTGTAGTTTCCCCATCATACTGCAGTGTTCCTGTTGTACTGTAGTTTTCCTGTTGTACTGTAGTGTTCCTGTCTTACTGTAGTTTTCCTGTCTTACTGTAGTGTTCCTGTCTTACTGTAGTGTTCCTGTCTTACTGTAGTTTTCCCATCATACTGTAGTGTTCCTGTCTTACTGTGGTGTTCCTGTCTTACTGTAGTGTTTCTGTCTTACTGTAGTGTTCCTGTCTTACTGCAGTGTTCCTGTCTTACTGTAGTGTTCCTGTCTTACTGTAGTGTTCCTGTCTTACTGTAGTGTTCCTGTCTTACTGTAGTTTCCCCATCATACTGCAGTGTTCCTGTTGTACTGTAGTTTGCCTGTTGTACTGTAGTTTACCCGTCATACAGTAGTGTTCCTGTTGTACTGTAGTTTTCCTGTTGTACTGTAGTTTTAACCTACATGTACTGTCATTTTCCTGTTGTACTGTAGTTTTAACATACATGTACTGTCGTTTTCCGTACAGTGTTTCATAGTTGGTACCTATTTTATATGACCTGTGGACATGTGGAATATAAGGTTCAACAAGAGACAAAGGTAGAAGCAACTCCAGACACAAATGGTATTTTATTAAAACAGAAAAGTACAGAACCCAACAGAATCAACAGCTGTTCTCCAAGTCAAGTCAAGTCAAGAGTTTTAATTGTCACGGCATACAGGTATACAATGAAATGCGGGTGGTCTTGCCCGCAACGATGTGCAATACAGTGGTACATATAATAGAATCAAAAGAAGAAACAACATTGTGCAGTAACAGATAGCAGGTAACATGGAGTGACATCTCGGTATCTGTACATAGTTATTTACAGCGCATGTGTGACATGCTAGTTAGCTTTGGTAGTGCAATACACTGTTCCTGTTATTCTAATTTAAAGTGTCCTTTCCTTTGGCCATAAGTGTGCGTGTGTGCGACATGAGTGTGTGCCCGCTCATGTTAAAGTGTTAAGTGGCTGCTCGTGTGTGAGCGTGCACAGTGTGCGTGTCGTGTGTGTGTTCATGTGTGCTTGTGTGTGGACAGTTCAATGTTCTGAGCACTCAATGTACATTGTTCATGGCTCTGATGGCCTGGGGGAAGAAGCTGAGCCTAAGCCACTCTGTCCTAGTAGCTGGGATTTGCAGGCGTCTGCCTGACCTCAGCAGCTGAAACAGGCTGTTATTGGGGTGGTGAGGGTCTTTCATTATCCTGCAGGCTCTGGATTTGCACCTCTTGTTGTATAGAACCTGCAGGGGGGTAGTGCAATACCCGTGGTACGCTCGGCTGAGCGCACCACTTTCTGTAGGGCCTTCTTGTCCTGTGCCGTGCTGTTTCCATACCAGGCAGTGATGTTTCCGGTCAGGATGCTCTCTACAGCTCCTGAGTAGAAGGACTGGAGTATCTTCCCCGATACTCTGAACTTCCTTAACTGTCTCAGGTGGTAGAGACGCTGTTTCGCCTTCTTTACTACTGTGCCTATGTGTGTTTGTTGACCATGTCAGGTCCTCTGAGATGTGGACCCCCAGGTACTTGAAGCTGCTCACCCTGTCCACGGTAGCCCCGTTTATCATCAGTGGTGTGTGACCAGTAGCAGCACAAACCAACCTGAAAACCCATTTTTGATGAGGAGCACAGTGGGGGTAGGGATGAGGGTGCTGAGTGAGAGGGCCAGAGACAGTGGGGGTAGGGATGAGGGTGCTGAGTGAGAGGGCCAGAGACAGTGGGGGTAGAGACGAGAGTGCTGAGTGAGAGGGCCAGAGACAGTGGGGGTAGGGATGAGGGTGCTGAGTGAGAGGGCCAGAGACAGTGGGGGTAGGGATGAGGGTGCTGAGTGAGAGGGCCAGAGACAGTGGGGGTAGAGACGAGGGTGCTGAGTGAGAGGGCCAGAGACAGTGGGGGTAGAGACGAGGGTGCTGAGTGAGAGGGCCAGGGACAGTGAGGGTAGGGACGAGGGTGCTGAGTGAGAGGGCCAGGGACAGTGAGGGTAGGGATGAGGGTGCTGAGTGAGAGGGCCAGAGACAGTGGGGGTAGAGATGAGGGTGCTGAGTGAGAGGGCCAGAGACAGTGGGGGTAGAGACGAGGGTGCTGAGTGAGAGGGCCAGGGACAGTGAGGGTAGGGATGAGGGTGCTGAGTGAGAGGGCCAGAGACAGTGGGGGTAGGGACGAGGGTGCTGAGTGAGAGGGCCAGAGACAGTGGGGGTAGAGATGAGGGTGCTGAGTGAGAGGGCCAGAGACAGTGGGGGTAGAGATGAGGGTGCTGAGTGAGAGGGCCAGGGACAGTGAGGGTAGGGATGAGGGTGCTGAGTGAGAGGGCCAGGGACAGTGAGGGTAGGGATGAGGGTGCTGAGTGAGAGGGCCAGAGACAGTGGGGGTAGGGACGAGGGTGCTGAGTGAGAGGGCCAGAGACAGTGGGGGTAGAGATGAGGGTGCTGAGTGAGAGGGCCAGAGACAGTGGGGGTAGAGATGAGGGTGCTGAGTGAGAGGGCCAGGGACAGTGGGGGTAGAGATGAGGGTGCTGAGTGAGAGGGCCAGGGACAGTGGGGGTAGGGACGAGGGTGCTGAGTGAGAGGGCCAGAGACAGTGAGGGTAGGGACGAGAGTGCTGAGTGAGAGGGCCAGAGACAGTGAGGGTAGGGACGAGGGTGCTGAGTGAGAGGGCCAGAGACAGTGAGGGTAGGGACGAGGGTGCTGAGTGAGAGGGCCAGAGACAGTGAGGGTAGGGACGAGGGTGCTGAGTGAGAGGGCCAGAGACAGTGAGGGTAGGGACGAGGGTGCTGAGTGAGAGGGCCAGGGACAGGTCTGGGGCTGGGCTGCAGACTGCAGGACCAGTACCAGCAGAAACCAAACTGAAACCCAGGGCGACAGTGGCTCGGGAGGTAGAGCAGTCGTCTGGTAATCTGGAGGTTCCCGGTTCGATTCCTGCTCCTCCCAGGTAGCGTGTTGAAGTGTCCTTGAGCAAGACACTTAACCCCTAACTTCTCCCGATGAGCAGGTTGGCACGGTTGGCATGGTTGCCTCTGCCATCAGTGTGTGAATGTGTGAGTGAATGGGTAAAATGTGAGGAACAAATTGTAAAGCCATTTTAGCATTTTTTACCAGTTTACCATTTTTTACCAGTACAACTATTTGACCAAAGCCATTTAAATAAATACACACATTAGAGCGGGGTGTAAGACCAGATCTGCGTGGTCTGCCCTGTTCAGACCTGGCATTAAGACCAGATCTGTGTGATCTGCCCTGTTCAGACCTGGCATTAAGACCAGATCTGTGTGATCTGCCCTGTTCAGACCTGGCATTAAGACCAGATCTGGGTGACCTGCCCTGTTCAGACCTGGCATTAAGACAATATCTGTGTGACCTGCCCTGTTCAGACCTGGCATTAAGACCAGATCTGTGGGATCTGCCATGTTCAGACCTGGCATTAATACCAGATCTGGGTGACCTGCCCTGTTCAGACCTGGCATTAAGACCAGATCTGGGTGACCTGCCCTGTTCAGACCTGGCATTAATACCAGATCTGGGTGACCTGCCCTGTTCAGACCTGGCATTAAGACCAGATCTGGGTGACCTGCCCTGTTCAGACCTGGCATTAAGACCAGATCTGGGTGACCTGCCCTGTTCAGACCTGGCATTAAGACCAGATCTGTGTGATCTGCCCTGTTCAGACCTGGCATTAAGACCAGATCTTGGGCCTGGTCTACAAGATACACTACACGACCAAGGTACCCATGTACATGTCAAAATACTTCCCAAAGGTCAGTGAATACCACGATCACAACACCAGAGGGAGCTCCACAAATCATGTCAAACCCAGATTCGGCTCAAATAAGGGACTAAACACGTTTCGCAATTATGCCACATCAATGTGGAACGCCCTACCCAAAGCTGTAAAGGAATGTGGATCACTACCCACTTTCAAAACCTCTCTCAAGGGACACCTACGGGAGACTGCAATTCAACACTGGCCCCTGTAAATATCCTAACCCAATCATTCCAACCCCCTCCAATGTACAGTCATTTACCTAGTATGGTTTTGTCAATAGTTCAATGTACAATTGTGTTTGTTTGTACAGTGTCTCCTCCCCCCCCCCCTCAATGTACAGTGTTACTTGTTTATACAGTGTGCCCCCCGCCCCCCCCCCCCCAACCACCTCCAATGTAAATTACCCAGTATGGTTGTCAATATCCCAATGTACCCAACCCCCCCCACCCAACCTCCAATGTACAGTTTCTACGTCAAATGTATATACTCCCTTTTCTTGACTCCTTCTGTATCACAAACAGTACTGTATTTGCAAATCTGGTATGTCATAAATGTATAGATGTAGCAGTACTGACTATCTGTATGTCATGTATGTCATATATGTCTATATGAATTGAAAATGGGGGACCCTGATGGAAACAAGACAAACGTCTTTCTCAGGTCTGCATCCCCTTAACAATTGTATGTATTGAGCCGTACTGTATTGTACCCATTCTGCAATCTGTTAAATAAAGTTTTCATTCATTCATTCATTCACCTGCCCTGTTCAGACCTGGCATTAAGACAATATCTGTGTGACCTGCCCTGTTCAGACCTGGCATTAAGACCAGATCTGTGTGATCTGCCATGTTCAGACCTGGCATTAATACCAGATCTGGGTGACCTGCCCTGTTCAGACCTGGCATTAAGACCAGATCTGGGTGACCTGCCCTGTTCAGACCTGGCATTAATACCAGATCTGGGTGACCTGCCCTGTTCAGACCTGGCATTAAGACCAGATCTGGGTGACCTGCCCTGTTCAGACCTGGCATTAAGACCAGATCTGGGTGACCTGCCCTGTTCAGACCTGGCATTAAGACCAGATCTGGGTGACCTGCCCTGTTCAGACCTGGCATTAATACCAGCTCTGGGTGACCTGCCCTGTTCAGACCTGGCATTAAGACCAGATCTGTGTGATCTGCCCTGTTCAGACCTGGCATTAAGACCAGATCTTGGGCCTGGTCTACAAGATACACTACACGACCAAGGTACCCATGTACATGTCAAAATACTTCCCAAAGGTCAGTGAATACCACGATCACAACACCAGAGGGAGCTCCACAAATCATGTCAAACCCAGATTCGGCTCAAATAAGGGACTAAACACGTTTCGCAATTATGCCACATCAATGTGGAACGCCCTACCCAAAGCTGTAAAGGAATGTGGATCACTACCCACTTTCAAAACCTCTCTCAAGGGACACCTACGGGAGACTGCAATTCAACACTGGCCCCTGTAAATATCCTAACCCAATCATTCCAACCCCCTCCAATGTACAGTCATTTACCTAGTATGGTTTTGTCAATAGTTCAATGTACAATTGTGTTTGTTTGTACAGTGTCTCCTCCCCCCCCCCCTCAATGTACAGTGTTACTTGTTTATACAGTGTGCCCCCCGCCCCCCCCCCCCCCCAACCACCTCCAATGTAAATTACCCAGTATGGTTGTCAATATCCCAATGTACCCAACCCCCCCCACCCAACCTCCAATGTACAGTTTCTACGTCAAATGTATATACTCCCTTTTCTTGACTCCTTCTGTATCACAAACAGTACTGTATTTGCAAATCTGGTATGTCATAAATGTATAGATGTAGCAGTACTGACTATCTGTATGTCATGTATGTCATATATGTCTATATGAATTGAAAATGGGGGACCCTGATGGAAACAAGACAAACGTCTTTCTCAGGTCTGCATCCCCTTAACAATTGTATGTATTGAGCCGTACTGTATTGTACCCATTCTGCAATCTGTTAAATAAAGTTTTCATTCATTCATTCATTCACCTGCCCTGTTCAGACCTGGCATTAAGACAATATCTGTGTGACCTGCCCTGTTCAGACCTGGCATTAAGACCAGATCTGTGTGATCTGCCATGTTCAGACCTGGCATTAATACCAGATCTGGGTGACCTGCCCTGTTCAGACCTGGCATTAAGACCAGATCTGGGTGACCTGCCCTGTTCAGACCTGGCATTAATACCAGATCTGGGTGACCTGCCCTGTTCAGACCTGGCATTAAGACCAGATCTGGGTGACCTGCCCTGTTCAGACCTGGCATTAAGACCAGATCTGGGTGACCTGCCCTGTTCAGACCTGGCATTAAGACCAGATCTGGGTGACCTGCCCTGTTCAGACCTGGCATTAATACCAGCTCTGGGTGACCTGCCCTGTTCAGACCTGGCATTAAGACTTGATTGATTGATTGATTGATTGATTGAAAACTTTATTAACAGATTGCAGAATGGGTACAATACAGTACAGCTCAATACACACAATTGTTAAGGGGATGCAGACCAGAGAAAGACTTTCGTCTTGTTTACATCAGGGTCCCCCATTTTCAATTCATCAGGAAAACCAGATCTGGGTGATCCCAGTGACCAGTTCTGATGCCAGGTGTGAAGGCCCTCCCGGGGGGCTCAGAGCATATTCTGAGGGTCTGAGTGGCATGCGGCCGTTGTTCGGCTCACACGTTCTATTCACATGCAAAGCTCCGGCCTCTTGAGAGACACATTCTGAAGCCAGGTGTGAACAGACGCACTTTAGAGCTGTGGTCAGTTCACACCGGTCTGATCCTAAAGCCAGGTCTGAACTAGGCCCCTGAGGCCTCTGGTCTTCTAGTAAACCGTAGAAGAGGTTTGGGTGCCAGAGAACCCCCTCCCCCTCCCACCGTGTGTGTGTGTGACTGTGTGTGACTGTGTGTGTGTATGCATGTATGTGTGTGTGTGTGTGTGTGGTGTAGTGTAGTGTAGATTACCAATCTCAGGGGTTACCTTATAACTCTGGAATTAAAGGTGCTGTAAGCGTTCGTCACCAACACAAGAGACACTGGTATCGAATCCGGCTGTCAGCATTGCCTCCGGCTTGGCCGGCCATCATACTGGCTCGATTGGCAGAGTCAGCGGGAGGGAAGCCGGTGGGTGGGTCCGGGTCGTTGTAAACAGTGACTCCTACAGTTCGGTCGGGGCGCCTGCACAGCGAGGGAAGGATCTGGAGGGAGGTAGTGTGACCTTCCACACGTTACACTCTCCCAGTGAGAGTCCGCGCTGCCAGGTGAAAAGAGGTGGTGGGGGTGCTCCAGTAGCACACCATGTTACCGCGCTGCGTCGCGGGACTCCGTGCTGCGTCACGGATCTGGTTGACTCCGAGTTCGATTCCCGGACTCGCCGTCATTTGCCGAATGTCTCCCCCTGCTCTCTCTCCCGTTTCACCCTACAACTGTCGGTCATGCTTGACCAGAAAAGCGATAAACGCTAAAAAAGAAAGTTTTAAAAAAGAAAAGAGGTGGTGGGCTGGGTACACATGTGTCGGAGGAAGCATGTGATAGTCTCCGCCCTCCCAGACCGACGGTAGGGGGTAGAGTGCGCAACGACCAGGAAGGGGATTGGGAATTGGCATAACGACTAACATTGGGAGGAGAGAAAAACGGAAAAAGAAAAAATTCTTAATATTTTTTTAAAGCAATGCAGAGAATAAGAAAAAGGGTAAAAGCAATGCAAATATTTATTCAAGTTCAAGTTCTTTAATAGTTGTCATACAGAAGTACAGAATACTTTCATACAAAATGCTTCTTACTGTTACGCTCCAGAGACTGTGCTAGACAAATCAAATAACATAATAACATAATATAGCATGAATTTAGAAGAAGAAAATGAGGTCACAGTGTTCGGTATAGACATATGTACAATGTTCTGAGTTACCATATAATATACAATACACAATACTATGCAGTGTACTAATGTACAGTACTATCTAGTGCAAAGCAGAAATGGGATGAGGTACAATTTTAGGTACAATTTACAGTAAGGTGTACGAGTTGTAGTGCAATCCTTCATCCATAAATATAAAGTGTGGGGAGTGGGTGCTACAGTGTGTTTGTTTAAAGTGGGTGTGTGCTATAAGTGTGTGGAGTGGGTGCTACAGTGTGTTTGTTTAAAGTGAGTGTGTGCGTGTGGATGTGTGTGCTATGTGCGTTTGGTGGTTGTTGTTGTGTAGTGTTCATTCATTGTTCGTTTAGCAGCCTGATGGCCTGGGGATAGAAGCTTCTTCTGAGTCTTTCTGTGCTCGCCTTGAGACTCCTGTATCGCTTGCCTGACCGCAGCAGTTCAAAGAGGCAGTTGTTCGGGTGACTGGAGTCTTTAATGATTCTCTTAGCCTTGCCCTTGCAACGCTTGTAGTAAATGTTCTGGAGGGTGGGGAGCCCCCCTCCAATTGTGCGTTCGGCTGAACGTGTCACTCTTTGTAGTCTGCTTTGGTCTTGTGCAGTGCTATTCCCAAACCAGGAGGTGATGTTGCCGGTCAAGATGCTCTCTATTGTACATGAGTAGAAGTTCTTAAGGATCTTCTGGCTGACTTGGAACTTCCTTAGGCGCCTGAGGAAGTAGAGGCGTTGTCGTGCCTTCTTCACAACACTGTTAATGTGTGTGGTCCATGTCAAGTCCTCGGATATGTAGGCTCCGAGGTACTTAAAGCTGTTGACTCTCTCAACCGGTGCCCCGTCGATGCTGAGGGGGCTGTAGTCCTTGACCCCCGACCTCCTGAAGTCCACAATCATCTCCTTTGTTTTGCTGACGTTCAGGGAGAGGCTGTTTTCCTGGCACCATCCCGCCAGGACCTTGACCTCTTCCAGGTAGGCCCTCTCGTCGTTGGCAGAGATCAGGCCCACCACCACTGTGTCGTCAGCAAATTTGACGATTGTATTGCTACTCCGCTGAGCCACACAGTCGTGTGTGTACAGGGAGTAGAGGAGGGGACTCAGAACACAGCCCTGGGGGGCCCCTATGTTGAGGGTGATGGATGAGGAGGTGCAGTTGCCTGCTCTCACCACCTGGGGTCTGCCAGTCAGGAAGTCCAAGACCCACTGGCAGAGGTCATAGCCCAAGCCCAGGTCCCTGAGCTTGGCTATGAGTATGGAGGGGACTATGGTATTGAATGCCGAGCTGTAGTCGATGAATAGCATTCTCACATAGTTCCCCTGCCTCTTGTCCAGGTGTGATGCTGCTGTGTGCAGCACATGGGATATGGCGTCCTCCGTGGACCTGTTGGGGCGGTATGCAAATTGCAGGGGGTCCATGTTGATGGGGAGGGAGGAGCAGATGTAGCCCTTTACTAGCTTCTCGAAGCACTTCATGGCTATAATTGATAATTGATAATTGATAATTGATCAATTACAATTTATCAAATGCAATAAGAATGTGGTTATTAATACAAGTCCTAATGTTCTTACATCAATAATCACACTGCCGGTTATGATGAGTGAGTTTCTAATTTGCTTCATAATGTGACAAAACATGCTATAAGACTGTTATAAGTGTTTTTTTTTCCTGTCATACTCTAGTTTTCCTGTTGTACTGTAGTCTTCCTGTATTATTGTAGTGTTCCTGTTGTACTGTAGTGTTCCTGTCTGGGGGGGGGGGGGGTAACAAACCAATTTCCAATGTGTGTAGATTAGTAGTGTAGATTACCAATCTCAGGGGTTACCTTATAACTCTGGAATTAAAGGTGCTGTAAGTGGTATAAAAAAAGAAAAAGATAAGTGAAACGGGCAGAAAAGTGGCATTTTTTTTTACTTGAACTTGAGGACTGCATACTTTTTTTGCAAACCAAAACAACATACTTTATACTTATAGCACATGCATGAGCCTGGTCTCTTTTTTGAAAAATTCACTTTTAGTGCTAACGTAATAGAGTTACATAGGTCTGAACTTGAGTTATAAAAAAACTTGTTACTCAAGTTTTTCTGTAGTAGTTAGTAGTCCAGAGGTAGTATTTCCCCAGAAGGTGGTATGGCTTACAAATCCAGACGAAGCCATAGCCTGAAGCCTTATGCAGTACATATCCAAATTTCATAAAGATCCATTCAGAAATGAGTGATTAGGAGAGATTTTGGTAAACTGTGTACAAAGAAAAACTCAGTTTTCTCATAGACTTCAATTCATTTGGCTTCCTGTTAAAGAATTTAGTTGTTCACCTAGATCCCTGATTCACACATCCCCACATGGGGTATCATTGGAAACCACACTCAATGGGCCTCATTCAACAATACGCTCTTATTATTTTTCTTATATTCTTGCTTACCTGTCTGTTAATTACCCATTCTCCGCCGATGACGTGTTAACACGTCATTCTCCGCCATGCGTAATCTGCCAATGACGCCGTAAGGCGTCTTTGAGATCAATATTTCATATTTTGGTCATGGTATTCATATTTCACCCACGGAGTCTTGGTTGATGCTGTGGGACTCGGCACAACTGTGCAACTCTTCAATACCGCCACCTGGTGGCCGATCGGCGAGTTGCCAAACAGGAAGTTGCCCAAACCGGAAGTTGTCCGTCCCCTATTTTCGTCCGGCCACTCGGTGATCGTCCCGGGGCTCAATATAGACACCATCGATATGAATATTTGCCATAACTCAATAATCAACATGATTTGGACGTGTATTAGTAATATACAAACCGGAAATGGATCGCATCGATCAACATCCCATAATAGCGATCTTTTTGCTCCACTCTCATCACCCAACGCTACGAGGAGACTGGGGTGAGTTTCAGCCTTTTTCTTTACCATTTTCGATACAAACTGCTCTGATCAATATATCACCCATACTACATGAATCATTTAATGTCGGTCATTGAATTATAAACGACCCCCCCCCCCCCCCTCCGTTCACCCGCAGATGACCAGTCATGACGTTTAGGACCATGTACAGTTGACATTTTTTATATAACGTTGATCGGTATCAAACTGCATTTGATCATCTAATATATGCATTTAGGCCTATATCTCACGTTCTATGAAATACTGCAGAAAACGATAAAAACATATTTATACTCTAGACGGTATTTTAGTATGAATGTGTAAATGAAAAAGTCAAACGTTCCTACATCCTGAACGATAGATAATTGATGTTGAATGGGCCATAGTAATGTCAATTTAGCAATACAATTTAAAAAGTTATAGCCCTGCAAAGAAGGTGAACATCTCCATAGACAAATGGTTTAGGATGGATATAAGCCCGGCAGAGAATGGGTTAAGAGAACAATAAGAAAAGCCACCACCACATTCATCAAACCGTTCTTAACGTCGAAATCGGTTCTTACCCAGGTCGGTTGCATGGTGAATTCCACTCATTCTTAAATTCAAATGCGCGTTCGCGCTAAAATCATTTGCATACAGACACGCCCACCATCTCCTTATAAGGTGAAAGAGGCATGTGTAAAACAGCCGAGTTTCAGCGTCTGATCGCTGTCTGGTCCATTCAACAGGAAGCGATTTGCGACAGATCTCAAAATGACACACACACGACCCGCGACTCAGTGCATGTGGGTCGCTCATCGCATGTGTGTGTGTGTTAATCTGATGACAAATAAAGACTTATACTTGTACTTATACGTATACCGCATACTGTATAGTGCGAAATAAATCGTTCCAGCAAAGTAGGCTTTGTCAATACTGAACGACTTGACAACGCTTGTCAAGAACCAATCGCAGTAGGTTGGGAAATACTGGAATGCGCTCAGAACTATAGGAGCAGAGAAGAGAGGAGAGGAGAGGAGAGGAGAGGAGAGGAGAGGAGAGGAGAGGAGAGGAGAGGAGAGGAGAGGAGAGGAGAGGAGAGGAGAGGAGAGGAGAGGAGAGGAGAGGAGAGGAGAGGAGAAGAGAAGAGAAGAGAAGAGAGGAGAGGAGAGGAGATGAGCATCTGGGCCAGCATCTAACTGTTCTAACAGCAATATATAATGCATTTCAGATGAAGAACGCACGCAATAAGTTATAATAATAATAATAATTGAAAAGTTCTGGGTTTATAAAGTCGTATTTGGGGGTATTTGGGGGCAATTGACCAATGGTTTGCTTTCAACCCATGAACTCCTTCCTCTCTCACCTTTTTATATATATATATATTTTATTGTATCTATCTACTAAAACTGTATTGTATTTTTTATTTTATTTTTTTTCTCTCCTTTTTCCCAATTTTTTCTCCCATCCCACCCTTCCTGGTTGTTGCGTACTTTCCCCTACTGTTGGTCCGGGAGACCGGAGACTGTCACATGCTTTCCTCCGACGCATGTGCAGCCTGGGGCAGGCCAACCTGGCCGCGCAGGTTCTCACCGGGGAGAGTGTAGCGTGTGGGAGGCCACACTATCTCTCCTCAGTTCCAACCCTCGCTGAGCAGGCGCCCCGACCGAACTGTAGGGGTCGCTGTCCACAACGCCCAGGACCCACCCTTCAGCTTTCCCACCCCCTGATACAGCCAATTGTATCAGTGTGAGAGGCCAGCCAAGCTGATAGCAACGCCGGGAGCTGGATTCGAACAGGCGAATCCTAGTGTCTCCCGGTGTTGGTGACGAACGTAATCTCCGTGCGCCACCTGCCCCCCCGTATTGTATTGTTTGTTTTGTAAAGTGTCTTTGAGCATTAGGAAAAGCGCTATATAAATCTGATTTATTATGAATATTATTATTATTAGGAATGGTAGGCTTTTTTAATGTTTCTCATCTGGGTAGGAGTTTCTTATCTGGGTAAGAGTTTCTTATCTGGGTAAGAGTGCTCTCGACCACTCTTAGAATTTGGTCTTGCCTGTGTTAACCACCATATTTAATCTATCCCTGGCTGAGTCCGTGGTCCCTGCCTGCTTCAAGGTGTCCACTATAATACCGCCCCGGTACCAAAGAAATCCTCCCCAACAGGTCTTAATGACTACAGACCGGTGGCACTCACCAAAATGTTTTGAGAGGCTGGTTAAGGATTACATTTGTGCGTCCCTCCCCAGTGATATGGACCCTCTGCAGTTTGCATACAGGCCAAACAGGTCCACTGACGATGCGGTCTCTCAAGTACTACACAGCACCCTCTCTCACCTAGACTGCCAGAAGGGGGGCTATGTAGGCTGTTGTTCATTGACTATAGCTCAGCGTTAGCTGGTGGACAAGCTGATCGAGCTGGGTCTGAGCTCCGCTCTGAGCGCCTGGATACTGGACTTTCTGAGTGAGAGGCCCCAGGCGGTCAGGGTGGGGGGTCAGACCTCCAACACCATCACCCTGAGTATCGGGTCCCACCAGGGCTGTGTCCTGAGCCCCCTGCTGTATTCACTATACACACATGATTGTGTGGCCAAGTTCAGCTCCAACTCCATAGTGAAGTTTGCGACACAGTGGTGGTGGGCCTGATCTCTGACAACGATGAGAAGGCCTACCGGGAGGAGGTTGATGTACTGGAACGCTGGTGTCAGGACTCCGGTCTCGAATCCGGGTGTCAGCATTGCCTCCGGCTTGGGCTGGCCATCATACTGGCTCAATTGACAGAGTCAGCGGGTGGAAGTCGATGGGTGGTAATCTGGGCGTTGTGGACAGCGACTCCTACAGGTCGGTTGGGGGACGCCTGCACACACAGCAGAGACAGGAAATAGCGGGGGTAGTGTGAGCCTCCCACACGTTACACCTCACCAATGAGAGTCCGCGCTGGCAGGTGAAAAGATGTGACAGGCTGCCTCCTCGTGTACCGGAGGGGACACGTGATGCAAGGCTTCTATCCTCCCTACAACCGACCAGTGGGGGGCATATGCGAGCAACGTTCAAGACAGGGGAGGGGAGAATTGGAAACACGAAATTGGGATGGGAGAAAAATAGAAAATAAGGAGAAAAAGTGGATAAAAAAAACACTAAATATGCACACCCGAGCCACTAGGGGTCGCCAACGTGCCGGTTGCACAAAGTCCGAAAATCTGCCCTGATATGGGCTGTCGCAGCTTAAGAGGTTTTAAATAGCTCTACATTCTACATTGTAGTCCTGTGCCGATACTAACCCTGTGCTGATTTGAGTCCTGTGCTGATTAGTTTAGTTTAGTTTCACTTTATTGTCCACAATGTGGACATTTGTTTTTTGGTCTCACCATTGAACAAACAAATTGAAAAAACTAAAAGCAACAACAATGACAATGACAGCAGACATTATACATACATCTGTAACGGGGAAGTGCAGAGAACGTAGGAATAACACATCAACAACAACAACCACAACACGGACCGGGTCTAACGAGTGCACGATTAATTGAATGCCTTAAGTTTTTTGTTTGAAGGAGTTTTTTTTTAATGATTCGGTTTGCCCTCTGTAGCGACTACCAGAGGGCAACAGCTCAACCTCCCCCTAGTCCTGTGCTGATCCTAGTCCTGATCCTAGTCCTGTGCTGATCCTAGTCCTGATCCTAGTCCTGTGCTGATCCTAGTCCTGATCCTAGTCCTGTGCTGATCCTAGTCCTGATCCTAGTCCTGTGCTGATCCTAGTCCTGATCCTAGTCCTGTGCTGATCCTAGTCCTGTGCTGATCCTAGTCCTGATCCTAGTCCTGTGCTGATCCTAGTCCTGATCCTAGTCCTGATCCTAGTCCTGATCCTAGTCCTGTGCTGATCCTAATCCTGTGCTGATCCTAGTCCTGTGCTGATCCTAGTCCTGTGCTGATCCTAGTCCTGTGCTGATCCTAGTCCTGTGCTGATCCTAGTCCTGTGCTGATCCTAGTCCTGATCCTAGTCCTGTGCTGATCCTAGTCCTGTGCTGATCCTAGTCCTGTGCTGATCCTAGTCCTGTGCTGATCCTAGTCCTGTGCTGATCCTAGTCCTGTGCTGATCCTAGTCCTGTGCTGATCCTAGTCCTGTGCTGATCCTAGTCCTGTGCTGATTCTAGTGAGGTCTGGTTGGCCAAGGGTCTACGTGTACATGACATATGGAGGAGAAAAGGGGAGCGGGTCAGTGAGGGCTGTCACAGAATCCCTACTATGCCTCGTGTGTGCGTGTGTGCGTGTGCGTGTGTGTGTGTGTGTGTGTGTGTGTGTGTGTGTGTGTGTGTGTGTGTGTGTGTGTGTGTGTGTGTGTGTGTGTGTGTGTGTGTGTGTGTGTGTGTGTGTGTGTGTGTGAGTGAGTGAGTGAGTGAGTGTGTGTGTGTGTGTGTGTGTGTGAGTGAGTGAGTGAGTGAGTGAGTGAGTGAGTGAGTGAGTGAGTGAGTGAGTGAGTGAGTGAGTGAGTGAGTGAGTGAGTGAGAGTAATGTGTCAGTGGGAGTGTGTGTGAGAGTGTCCTTGTTTTCGTACTGTTGTGGGGACCAAATACAACAAGTGAAGTGATGAGAACAAGAATGGTCTCTTGTCATTGTGATTTAAACTGACCAAGAGATCCTAAAGTATTGGGCTTTATTAAAGCGTGTCGGGACACAGAAGCTAAACGACCGTCAGCAGAGTGAGGAGGTCCAGAGTCCAGACTGAGCTCCAGAGTGATGCAGAACCAGATGCCATCAGAGGGACAAAGGCAACAATTGTATCATTTTAGCCTCTGAATCTAAACAAAGCAAAACAAGCTACAGGTGTGAAAACAGCCTAAGTCTATGGAATGTCCCCACAACGCATGAAAACATGGCTGCGTGTATGTGTGTGTGTGTGTCTGTCTAAGTCAGCACTCTTGCTACATAGACAGACCCGCCTTCATCTGGAGTATGTGCTGTTGAAGCTAGCCCACTTTGACCTACTGACCTCTCTGCCCCCCCCCCCCCCAGTGGAGCCAGAGTTCAAGTACGTGGGCAACATGCATGGGAACGAGGTCCTGGGCCGGGAGCTGCTCATCACGCTCGCCCACTTCCTGTGTGATGAGTACCGCGCCGGGAACCACCGCATCACGCGCCTGCTCCACGACACGCGCATCCACATCCTGCCCTCCATGAACCCCGACGGCTACGAGGTGGCCGCGCGCCAGGTAACGTTCCAAACACGCTCCGAACACCCTCCTTGTATGCCCTGAAGAAGGCCGATAGAGAGGCCGAAACATGTTGGTGTTTTTTTAATGGTTCTAATATGAACTAAGCTATTTATTAAAGCCTTTTTTATATACAAGAAGAGTGCCTGGAACTTCCTTATTTTTACCCTCCAAACATGTTCCAAACACATTCCAAACACGCTCCAAACATGCTCCAAACACACTCCGAACACGCTCCAAACATGCTCCAAACACACTCCAAACATGCTCCAAACATGCTCCAAACACGCTCCGAACATGCTCCAAACATGCTCCAAACATGCTCCGAACACACTCCAAACAGCTCCAAACACGCTCCAAACACAGTTTAGATACATTACTACTGATTACTGTTGCTACCTCAGCTAACGTTACATAAGTTACATACATTGATCAAAGACTGAACAGATAAAATGACACTAGCCTCATCCAGCCTCATCCTTTCAACACAGAGACAGTGCTGTATCGTCCATGTTGGCTCTGGTTTGCTGCGTTCCTACAAACATAAAGTTAAACAAAAACCACAGCTTAATTTTGGTCGCTCCACGAACAATAATTAGTCCCCCGTTGCTAAGCAACGTTCATTCAACCTTTATTTAAACTCCAGGGACACTGAGGTTTCCCTCATTTACAGAGGCATCAAGTTTACAACTAAAAGAGATAACACAAAGATAAAACAAAGATAAAAACAAGTAAACGGCACAATAAAATAACATTAAAATAAAATAAAAACAGGAAACAAGGTTATTGTCCATGTAAACCAGTTCCTATACTGAGGCCATACGCACTCATGGAATGTGTCTCATCAAATCACAATGTGTGCATGGAACTAGATGTTGTGTAAGTCAGCATATAATTACCCCCTGCTCTGGAACACTGGTCCACGCGTAACACAATTACATTTGTGTTCACATTTACATTTTGTCCTTTAGCTGAACGCTTTTATCCAAAGCGACTAACAAGTTCTGTACAACAGGTCAGCAGTACAACTCTTACTGCTGAGTAACAATGTTCATCAAACAGTGCTGAAACCTGAGTGCTGCAGTGTTGAGTGCATAGTAGTAAAGACATATTAGCATAGTAGGAAGAGTGCATGATAGTATAAGACAGTAAGAAGGTTAGTGTATTTTCCCCCCCTTCATTTCAGATATTGATTTAAGAAGTGTGTTTTTAGTCGATGGCAAAAGATTGGTTTTCGGCTGTCCTAACTGCGGTGGGAAGTTCGTTCTCTTCTCTTTGATGACCCTCCTGGAGCTTGGATAGGAGTGGGTCTGAGACGGCCAGAGGATGTAGAGCGGAGGGGTCTTGAGGGTGTGGAGTTCGAGGCCATTGACCGGAGGTAGGCGGGAGCCGTTCCCTTCGCTGCACGATATGCCAGGTCAAGGACCTTGAAGTGGATTCGTTAGGTTCCGTTTGAGGTGGTTGGTCGTCATCCAGGCGGAGATGTCGGACAGACAGGCAGAGATTAGCTCAGAGACATGGTTATCTGAGGGAGGAAAGGAGAGGAAGAGTTGAGTATCATCTGTATAGCAATGATATGAGAAGGCATGAGAGGTGATAATGACGTGATTTGGTGTAGAGGGAGAAGAGGAGGGGTCCACACTTAACAAGCTCCAGTGATTGTCTAGTTCTTCAGGTTCCCTGTGCTACCACTAATCTACTTTTTGTATTGATGCAGCAGAATCATGGAATCACTGAGTAGGCCTACTCTAGTCTCTTTTGGATGTTTTAGATTGTTAATTAATAACCGTCCTATGTCGACTTGTTATGCTTTCTCTCATATGAGCTGTGTTTATTGTTGACAGTGTTGGTGATTGATTTACTGGATGTTTTAAATTGATTGTGTGTGTTTTGTAATCTCATAATGCCATGTACACTCGGAGTCGGTACCATTGAAAACGAGGGTCTCACTCAATAACTAACTATAAATAAATATTGTTGACAGCATCTCTGCACAATGAGCAGCAGAGCAGGCCGTGTGGAGACAGTCAGACACGTCTCAGGATATCCTGCCCAGGAGTTCCTGCTGTTTCACATGATACGAGACTTGACAGCAAGTGATGAAAAGACCTGCTGTGGGTCAGTGTGTGTGTGTGTGTGTGTGTGTGTGTGTGTGTGTGTGTGTGTGTGTGTGTGTGTGTGTGTGTGTGTGTGTGTGTGTGTGTGTGTGTGTGTGTGTGTATATATATACACACTTCTCTGGTTCTTTGTGTTTCTCTAACTCTGTCTCACAGACACAAGCTTTATTTGAATCTACTACTAGAAAGACATGATGTGATATTCAAATATAACACACACACACGCACACACACACACACACACACACACACACACACACACACACACACACACACACACACACACACACACACACACACACACACACACACACACACACACACACACACACACACACACACACACACACACACAGACACACACACACACACACACACAGAGCTGTTTAAGCAATAACAGTGTATATAGAATGGAGACATTTTGTCCCTCAGGTCCCACACAGGTACAGAGACAGTGTGTCAGTTTGAACGAGCCTGATGCTTCTGCTGAGTGACTGCAGCATATATACAGTATCAGTGATCTATGTTGTCTGTGTGTCAACAGGGTCCGGAGTTTAACGGCTACCTGGTCGGTCGAGGGAATTTCCGGGAAATCGATTTGAACCGGAACTTTCCGGACCTCAACGCACTCATGTATTACTATGAGAAGACCAACGGACGCAACCACCACCTGCCCCTGCCAGACAACTGGGAGCAACAGGTGGGCGCTAACCCTAACCCTGTTCACACAGCAGTAGAGCAGCACCCTAACCCTAACCCTGTTCACACAGCAGTACCCTAACCCTCTCTCTCTCTCTCATCATGTGTGTTTTATGTGCATAGGATCATACCAAGCATATTTCCGTGTGTGTGGCTGAGTGGGGGTTCCTCAGCCATGTGGGTGGGTGTGTTTAGGTGTCTATCTGCATGGCGTTAGCTCTAAGCTTTCCATACTAACTGTGTTTTCTTAGTTTGAGGTCAAAAAGGGGCCACGCTTTGGTTTCCATGATGTGAAACAGACTCTGGCAAACATGGCCACCTTGACCTCCGGCAAGTACAAGAAGGAATACTCTGATAGAATAGTACTCTGGTAACAGTATTAATACCCTGATAGAATAGTACTCTGATAACAGTAGTAATACCCTGATAGAATAGTACTCTGGTAACAGTAATAATACCCTGATAGAACAGTACTCTGGTAACACTAGACATACCCTGATATAATAGTACCTAAAAAGTTTAAGTATTACAATATTATTATATAATTAAAAAGTACTTGTTGAGGATTATGTGACCATGAGGGCTGCTGACTTCATGTTGTCATGGTTCCTGAGGGCTGCTGACTTCATGTTGTCATGGTTCCTGAGGGCTGCTGACTTCATGTCGTCATGGTTCCTGAGGGCTGCTGACTTCATGTCGTCATGGTTCCTGAGGGCTACTGACTTCATGTCGTCATGGTTACTGAGAATGCTGATGTGACGGATCATACTGGGTCTGCGTTGTGTTTGATGTTAAATGTTAATGTCCCGAGGGGGAGTCGGACAGGGGGCTCCCGCGTCCGCGGGCAACGACACAGGCCGCTGCACTAAGAAGTGAATTCACTCCTAACTACCGTACCTATGCGTCTGTTAACCCTGTTATGGGCAAGTGAGTTTAATTTACCAGCCCGCACTGCCACAGTCACTCGTCAACACACCTGTTTCCGTGACTGTGGACATACCCACAGGCTTCCCCGTTACACTCACCTCCCTAAACTCACGCCCCTCAGGACATCCGGGTCACGGCACCACTGTGACGGATCATACTGGGTCTGCGTTGTGTTTGATGTTAAATGTTAATGTCCCGAGGGGGAGTCGAACAGGGGGCTCCCGCGTCTGCGGGCGACGACACAGGCCGCTGCACTAAGAAGTGAATTCACTCCTAACTACTGTACCTATGCGTCTGTTAACCCTGTTATGGGGAAGTGAGTTTAATTTACCAGCCCGCACTGCCACAGTCACTCGTCAACACACCTGTTTCTGTGACTGTGGACATACCCACGGGCTTCCCCGTTACACTGACTTCATGTCGTCATGGTTCCTGAGGGCTGCTGATTTCATGTTGTCAAGGTTTATTAGATGTCCCTGAGGGACACCTGTATTCAGGACAAGGCCGTCAGAAAGGGTGTTGTTGACACAGACACGCTGGGGTCGTTCTCTCAGGAATTCCAAGACCCAGAGGACCAGGCCGCTGCTGACGTTCAAGTCACACAGGCACTTTACACTGCTGGCCAGTAGTAGTCATACTGTCTCTATTTATATCATACAACTCTGTACATACATCTGATTAGCACTACACTCAGTAGTACAATTATTAGGGGTGTAACGGTACATGTATTCGTCCTGCGACTTCACGGTACAGACGTCACGGTTCGGTACATCCAGCCATACGACGAATATGTCTTATACCACTAGGTGAAACTAGGGTTGCACATTTTACAAATGTATGCTCAATACCTTTACTTTACTTTACACTGGCTTACTAACAGTCTTAACACAGAAGGTAATTCATTTAACGTTGAATATCAAGCTTGTATTGCCACATTTAGATGATGAATAAAACTTTGAAGCTTGTAAAGGCATGATGACAAGCCGACATAACAAATTTACTGTGCACTCTGCACTGGGCTGTTTCTCCCCTCCTCCCCTCCCCTTACTACAGGTGTGCCTGAAACTAAACCATGTGTTTGTAACACAGCAGGGCCATTACATGGCAGGGTCATCATTACAAAATGTTTATCGTTTTCTTGTTCGCCTAATAATGTTAACCAATGGAAAGACACACACACACCACTCTTTACCCATTCACTCACACATTCACACACCGACGGTGGAGGCAACCATGCAAGGTGCAATTTGGGCTTATGTGTCTTGCTCAAGGACACTTCGACACACTGCCCGGGGAGGAGCGGGAATCGAACCGGGAACCTCCGGATTACCAGACGACTGCTCTACCTCCCGAGCCACTGTCGCTCCTTAGCAGAGGAAAAGTCCATGAAAAGAATATAGACATGAGTGTTGGAGTTAATATGGAGTTTAACTCAATATGTTGAACCTATGATGTCGTCAAGATGTCAAATCAGGAGAAAACTTGAATTGAGAAAGCAAGAGCAGCCTCTTTATCTCTCTCTCTCATTGCTCTGCTAAAGTCTTTGACGCCTACACGTGTGCATTTTTTACACGTAACCCTACACCATGGTGACAGGAAGTATGGTTGTTAATCAAGACCCAACGACAATAAATACAAGCCCCCAAAGTCCCCACTTCTAGGCCAACATGTCAGTCTGTGTCGCCAGTCTGGTTTCTCTCAGAGAATCCCAGACTGTTTATTTTCCCCGGCGCTCCACAAGGGCAGATGTTTTATTCCTTGCCTCTGTGATCGATGGCCTGGAATGGGTTTGTTAGCCCGATACACCAGCTGATGGCAGAGGCACGGTGCAGGACAGAAGGTGTCAGTTTATCACACTTCGAGAAGGCAAATAAAGGTGAAAATGCATGCCTGGATAAGTAATTACTATAACGTGTAAATAATAATAACACACTTTATTTGGATAGAACCTTTCATACAAGATTTGCAGCCCAAAGTGTAAGGTGTGTAAGTGTGTGTGGGTCACAAGCAGATAATAGGGACTCTTTAAGTTATCCGTGTAACGAATAACCACTAAACTGCTTACGCAGACATTAAGGAGAAGGGGAGAAAATAAACAACAAAAAACAACCTTTACAGGTGGAAGCCTCAAAGTGAGTATTTAAGAAAATAGTCAAGTCCAAAAAACAGGACGACACTCAATAAAGAGGTATTGTAGAAAAATAAATAAGCCACAAAGGCAACAGAGTTTATATTGAAAACATTACAAACAATAAACCTCCACCAAGGGAGTTTATGTGCTGTAGTGGGCAAAATACAGTTCCAAAAGAAACGGTCATGAAAAGAAACACTACAATTAAAGGCTCAGCCTCTATGAAACAAAGTGTAAAATAAAGCCAGTAGCCCAAAACAAGGATGGCTACAAAGAAAGGCTATATGCTGATGAATAGGGCAGAGATCAGCACTACACTTCAATATAACAAGCGTGACCAGAAGGATAACCAACACTAGGAAATGAAAAAGCAGTTGACACTGCAAGATTCAAACTTAAATAGACTCAGCTTTTCCATAGGCACAGCTGCACTGAATCAGGCGCAATCAAGCCCACACACCTGCCGACCCATGAGGCAATTAACCACAGAGACCAGTGATTGACAGCTATCCATCACAGGAAGACGAAATAAGGCAAAAACCATGACACAAAGTGGTTATGATTAAGACATAAAGTTAGGGTTAACCACTTAAGCATCGGGCAGTAATGGGGCTTTAAAAATATATATAATTTACAATTGCATACCCAAAGTAATTTGCGATTTATTATACTTTATACTTATAGCACATGCATGAGTCTGGTCTCTTTTGAAAGGTAACATTCTGAAGGTTCTTACACAATAAAGAAGATCACTTTGAGTGCTAATGTATTATTAGAGAAACAGAGGTTTGAACACACTGAAGTATAAAAGTTTTGTGTACTCAAATGTTTTACTGATAACTGAATGGAGACCAGGCTGCCCATCCAGAACAGCAGCATAGAATATAGCACAGAGAGCATTGAATAGATTGGTGCAGGTGGAGGTTGAGGTGGTGCAGGTTTACCAGACGACTGCTCTACCTCCTGAGTCACTGAGACTCAGTCTACCAGACGGCATCAGCTGAACAGTTTGTGGTTGGGGTGGTTGGGGTCTTTGATAATCAGGCTTTGCTGACACACCTTCTGTTGTATAATATATGTATTATGTCCTGGATGGAGGGAAGCTCACATCCACTGATGCTCTGGGCTGTTCATACGACCCTCTGTAGCGGTTTGTGGTCGAGGACAGAACCTGGTGGTGATGCATCCAGTCAGGATGCTCTCAGTTGTGCCTCTAGAACAGCAGTTCTCAAACTATGGGTCGCAACCCAAAGTGGGGTCGTGGGTAGGTGCCAGTGGGGGTCGCGCATTGGCAACAAAAAAATTTATACAATTAAATCGCCTTTTTTAACTCCGAGAAGAAGCGCAGATTTTCCTTGCAGACAAAAACAACCCATTGGCAGATAAATGTGCTGATAATGAGCTCCGTTAGTGGCACTCCAGGATAATCAGCGGAGATTGTGTTCATTACGCATGACGCAGCAGGCCACTGTCTGAGCAGGAAGCGCTCATGAGCAGGAAGCGCTCAATGATCTTTCGTGTGACGAGCTACTGAAAGTCAAGTTCACTGAACAGGCCCTCAGTCCGGAACGAGTACCCAGTGTTGTGTAATGCTGCGCTGAGAAAGCGTGTCCCCTTCGCATCAACATACCTCTGCGAGGCCGGATTTTCAGAGTAGAAGCGGATCTCTGCCAAAGTGCACATGAACGCATTTTCCTTTCATGTTCTGGCAACATATTTAGGCTAAATATGCCTTGTTTTATAAATGTGTATACAGAAACAATTCCCTTGCTTTTGTTGATAATATTCATTCATGTCATTGATAACATAGTGCTGTAATTTCATTTTCTAATAAATATGCATGATCAAGTTCAACAACGTGTGCTTTTATTTTGATATTCCTTATTTCCACGTTGAAATTACGCAATACATTAAGTGTGGGGGTAGCCAAAGAAAAACCCTAAATAAAATGGGGTCGTGGTATAAAAAAGTTTGAGAACCCCTGCTCTAGAATGATCTGTATGCTTTACTTCTAGAGATCAGAGTTGTGAGAACAATACAACTAAAACCAAGTTTAAAGGGGCACTTCACCAGAAATCTATTTATATTGCACAAAATCTCATACGCATCCAAAAACGAGGTTGAATATGGCCACCGGTGATGTCATCAGGGACATTGAATCCTCGTGTTGTGTTAATTACAGCTCAATGACATGATAGGGTAGCAGTCCTTACAAGACAAGGTGCTTGTAGCCTGTGAGTGTCTGAATGAGTGCATATCCTCTTCAGGTGGAGCCGGAGACGCTGGCCGTCATCAAGTGGATGCAGAACTACAACTTCGTCCTGTCAGCCAACCTCCACGGGGGGGCGGTGGTGGCCAACTACCCCTTCGACAAGTCCCGGGACCCCCGCATCCGAGGCAGGACCACCTACTCAGCCACTGCAGACGACAAAGTCTTTAAGAAGGTATGGAGCACTTGGTAGCATGAGGTTATCATAGTTAACTAAAATATATATATATATATATATCTCACAAAATCTTTCAAATTTCAAAGGTTTTAAAAGTCGAAATATTTATTTAAATTTGATATATTGTGTTATAACTATATTACAAAACTAACTAAAAAAGAAAGAAAATATACAGGAAATGGCTGTAGTTTTAGTCTTTGTCAATTTGGTCAAATTTGTCAACACAGCAAGCATGAGGAGGTTTGTTAGAACATTGAGACTAATCTCTACATGACTGTGAGTCAATTACCTCCATGATGTGTTTTTATTACACAATACCCTCTGAACTTATTAAATCTTGCCCCTGACAAATACCTCCATATTATAATAAATAACGATTTTCAAACTAACACTGAAGCTAATAAAAACTATACTAAAACGAAACTATTTTATACAATAAAAACAAAACTTAATCTAGCAAACCCACTCTGGAAATGAAACTGAATTGAAAACAAATGAAAAATACACAACTATAAAAACCCGTTGGAAGTGAATGGCCAAAAGACCAAGGCTATGGCCTGTATACTGACAAGTGTGTTTTTGTTTGTATTTTAATAGGTATATGTAATGTAATATCACGTTATGTTTATATGGGTATATGTAAAGTAATCTCACGTTGTGTTTAAATTAGGGATGTCCGATATTATCGGCCGACCGATATTATCGGCCGATATCGGCAGTAAAATGTGATATCGGAAAATATCGGTATCGGTAAAATTTTTTTTTTTTTTTTTTTTTTTTTTTTTTTAACATTTATTTAACCTTTATTTACCTAGGCAAGCAAGTAAGAACCAATTCTTATTTTATTTATTGTCAAAAGTATGCATGTTGGTTTAAAATGTTCATTTTAACTTTTTTAATGATCATATTTTGCACAGATAATGCTTACATTTAGAAAGCCTTTTGAATGCATCCAGTGAAATTATTAGTTACCTGAAATTATTCCGTTTTTTGGGGGGGAAACCCTGCATATATCGGTATCGGTTGATATCGGTATCGGTATCGGTATCGGAAATTGGAGTTGGACAATATCGGAATATCGGTATCGGTAAAAAAGCCAATATCGAGCATCCCTAGTTTAAATGGGTATATGTAAAGTAATCTCACGTTGTGTTTACATGGGTATAACGTAATATCACGTTGTGTTTACATGGGTATATGTAACATAATATCACGTTAATATGTTTACATGGGTATGTAAAGTAATATCACATTGTTTACACGTGTGTGTGTGTGTGTGTGTGTGTGTGTGTGTGTGTGTGTGTGTGTGTGTGTGTGTGTGTGTGTGTGTGTGTGTGTGTGTGTGTGTGTGTGTGTGTGTGTGTGTGTGTGCGTGCGTGCGTGCGTGCGCGCGCGTGTGTGTGTGTGTGTGTGTGTGTGTGTGTGTGTGTGTGTGTGTGTGTGTGTGTGTGCGTGTGTGTGTGTTTGCCAGCTGGCGAGGACCTACTCATACGCTCATAGCTGGATGCATAAAGGCTGGAACTGTGGAGACTTCTTTGATGAGGGGATCACCAACGGGGCCAGCTGGTACTCCCTGTCCAAAGGTACGCATTCCCGAAGTCAACTTCCTATCTGTTGTTGCTACGCAACTACAGCGTGGGGGAAACATGCCCCCCCGGGTACATTGTGAACGCTTCATTTAGTGCAGAAACGGATCGGAAAAGCGGCAAATTAAACACAATCAAGGGTAATTTTCTTCAGTGCATCACAGCAGCCAAAGAGCAGTGAACACATCAGTATTAATGCTTTGGGCTTAAATCTGCATTATGTCGTTTAAGGAGCATAGTATGAACCTTAGGGTCTGTATTTATAAAGCATCCCAAGGATACAAGTATTTATTTTATCAAGTACACAAAAAGTATACAGAAAGTATACTAACATGTTGTTAATTGAAACCACTTAAGTTGTACTCAGTGTTAGGGCTGAACGATTAATCGATTTTAAATCGAAATCGTGATTTGAAATGATGCAATTAGCAAATCGCAAAAAAGAATCGCAATTTCTTTTATTTATTATTTTTATTTTTTAACCAGGAAGTCCCATTGAGATACAAGATCTCCTTTGCAAGTTGTTGTTATTGTTGTAGGAACGGTTTGGGAGAGGGAGGTAAGGGGTTTTAGATTGTGTGTTGTGAAGTTTAGGGGGCTATCTTTTAGACTTCAGAGAGGGAGAGTAAAGTACAGAAAAAAAGGTACCGTTGGGTACCGGTATCGATTCCCAGGTAAAAAGAAACATTTTCAGACTCAGTGTGGGGCTGCTTAAAAAAATATATATATAGTATAATCGCAAATGTAATCGCAATCGCAATATCTGTCAGAAAAATCGCAATTAGATTATTTCCCAAAATCGTGCAGCCCTACTCAGTGTGTTAAAAGTTATACTTAAGATGTGCTTAGATATATTGAAATTATACTTTTGATGTATTTCTGTTACTTTTGTACACTTTATATATTTTCTAAAGGTCCAGTGTCTTATAAATGGCCTTTTCCAGTGTTTAGCATTGTTTTATAGCAATGGGGGTAAATGGGTCTCATTCCCGAACGAATTTACGACCAAAAATGTCCTCTTAGGCAGATTTCTGCCCATTTAAGACATATTAGGGCTGGTAGCGCGAGTCCCCACATTTTCCTGAGATCAGATTTGAGCGTGCATGGCTGAGAGCAGATTTAAGAGTGCTGAGGAGCACACTTATGATTGATTGACTAATTGAAAACTTGACAGACTGTGTTATCATAGTGATTCCTTCATGTTAACGCTACAGGCCTCCTTGGAATTAATTACTTAATCATAATTAAAATAAATATGACAATATTTGTACGATAAGAAATTACGCATTTGATGTCGGAAAAATAAATAATATGGATTCATCTGATCACAGGGCAGCTGCTTAACCATATCTGAACCAGCTATTTTGGACAAATGTATAATTACTTTAATTACTCAGATATTCAAACACAATTATGCAATTATTGTGAAATGATTGAAAATAATAATTATTTAATGCCTTCTGTGGAATTTGTATTTCTTATTTGTTACACATCTGTTTTAATGATTAATTATATACATTTGAAAGAATGCAGGTCAACATGCAATATATCCCATTGATTGGTATACAATGGGACAGACCTTTATTTGATATAGCTATAAACCTGCATTCCTTCGAATATATCATTAATCAATTAAACTTATATTGAAATACACTATATAGCCTATACACCAACACTGAAATGACAGTGGATAAATAAATAAATAAGAACTAAAGCTAATCGCATGGAAATAGACTGCAATAATATTCCATAACAAGTCTTGTGTGCGCCAGTATGGCCTACGTGTCTAATGAACAGTATAGGCTTAATATATTCTAGTTACTTGTTTCATTAGGATTTAGTAGATACTATATATATGCTCTGCCTCTGCCCTACGTACATTATAAGTACAGACTTCACTGTACCTATACATACTGTACGTAGGGCAGAGCATATAGTATCTACTAAATCCTAATGCAACAAGTCATTAATGGAATAATAAGCCTATATTGCGTTCATTCATTACGCCGTATAGGCTACAGTATACTGTGTGTGTGTGTGTGTGTGTGTATCGAAAGCCTGTGTGTGTGTGTGCGTGCGCGCTGCGGCAGGTGTACCACGTCCACGAGCTGTACTATATATGATGACAATACATTAATCTAATCTCATTTCGATGGGTCGCGCAAGACTCGCAAAGCACTTCCGCATCCATTTCCACACAGCTGCATCATTACTTTGCATTATAAGGAGCTCTGGAGGCGTTGTTTTGTATGCAAATGACCTGAACGGGGACGCGCTTTCGAGTTTAAGACATAATGCCATTCTCCAAGCAGATATCAGATCATATCACAGGTGCGACCGTTTGAGCCACTTAAGACATATTACCAGCACGTTCGGGACTCAGAATGAACTTGTCATTGATTCTGTCTCAGTCGGTTCCAAGATAAGTCTTCCAAGAGAACTCTTTGAAAAAATTTGGAGAATGAGAGACCCAATGGGTCTGTGTCTCTAATTACCATATTGGCGGATTGCTCTAATTCAGTTGCGACAATATCCTTCACCAGTGAATTAGGTCATTCTGATTTGACTGTTTTGCTGACGTGAATAAGGCACTGATCTGCATAACTAACTATGGTTGTAGCGCAACCATGCGAGTGGAAATACCTGCACTTCCTCAAGCGGGTGCCGACAGAGAGAGGCAGAGAACGAGCGAGCGAGACAGAGAGAGAGAGATAAAGAGGGAGAGAGAGAGAGAGATAGAGAGGGACAGGAGCTTCTGTCGGGGAAACAAACAAACACGCATTTACACAAACACAACCTGACCGGCGCACACACAACCTGACCGGCGAGCGGGGAAACACAAACACACACACAACCTGACCGGCACCGGGGAAACACAAACACACACGCATTTACACACAACCTGACCGGCGCGCATGGAGGGTCTTCTCCCTGGTAGAGAGAGAGAGAGAGGGACCGCGCGCAGGAGTGTGTAAATATGTGTGCGCGCGGGGCTGGTGTGGGGCTTCTCCCTGGGATATCACTGTCAAAATATCTTTGACTCCCACGCGCACGCCCATATTCCGATCCGTGCAATAATATTCACAGCGGTATATATTGTCATTTGAAACAAGTTACCAATGCATTGTCCCGTGGGATTATGCCCCCCCCCCCCCCGCGGCAAAATGTATTAGTATCCCCCGGCCTCAATCTCTCTATATCTCTCTCTGTGCCAGTCGCAGACTGTGGGCGACTGTCACTCAAATCGCGTATGGGCGGAGCGCAGCACAAACAGCTTGGAATCTTGAAGTCGAAATGTTTTGCTTTTGAGTAATTGATATATAATATTAAACAGGGCGCCCCAGTGGAGTTGCAGCAATAACGAGTTGCTGCACGGCCGACCCGGGTTCGATTCCCAAACCCGTCGTTATTTGTCGAATGTCTTCCCCCCACTCTGTCTCCCGTTTCACCTCTCTCTCTCTCTCTCTCTCTACTGGACTGCCCAGTAGAATAAAGCGATAAACGCAAAAAAAGTAATCTTTAAAAAATATATATATATATATATATATATATATATATATATATATATATATATATATATAAAACAATGATTTTTTTTGAAAAAAACTTTACAGATGTGTTCCATAGACTCACAGGAATTGTGTAAAGTTGCCCAAATAGTGAAAGGAATAGCAATGCATGTCCCCCTTTTTTTTTTAAGTGTACTTAGATCACATATTAATGACTAAACATGTGCGTTGAATTGTTACATGAAAGCACACAAACCTACCACATATAAATTGCAAGTATACTCAGAAAAGTACATATGGGTAGAAATATACTTTTAACACACTTGATCAGAATGTTCACTATATCAGTTCAGAATGGAGAAAATATACACATTTTTTACTTGGGTCTTAACACATTGGGTGCCACGCCCCCTTCCGGGAAGTGCATAGGCCTTGCCGCACATTAACCCCATGTAAACGCTCACCTTGTTTGTAGAGCTAAACCTATATTTTATATTATAGCTATGGATCTAATAACGCCGTTGATTGTCAGTGGGTTTCTTCCGGTCAACGTGCAAGAAACAGATTATTTTTTCATCTATACATTTCCGTTTTATACTGTGGTGAATATGAGTATAGTGGTAGAGTGTAATTCCTGTGTAACTCCAGGGAACTCCGTCAAAACAGCCCTTTAGTCAAATCCACTTATCACGTTGCCATTTTTCACCTGATTATCTAATCATCCTGAAATCAACGCTATTGGTATTATGATTCCTCGTGCATACACGAATACCTCCGTGCTGCCAACGGGACACAGCACACACACATACACACAGACACAGAGCAATCGCGGGAAAAAAATATATCGAATCAACGCAATATTGGTAATATAGAGTCCTTACCTGGTCTCTGGTGTACTGCAAAAAGAATAATCCAATTATCTGATCGCCATTCCAGATATCCACAGCGATCCTGTCTCCGACGTTATCTGGCATTGCACCTGAACGGGTGGGAGGGGTCAGTTGTCCAAGCCATCCCTACAAGCGCTTGTTTTGCCAGAGTGTTTAGGACCCGCCCCCACGCCGCAGCTCGGTAGAGAAAAGAAACTACATCGTTCCAAATGGAGTGCAATAGCGGCCGCAAGGCGGTAGGCGGCGGTATTGACCGTCTGCGATCTCAGACACATTCAGTACAGCATGCACAGGCTGCCCAGATGAATTATGAATGGCAATAGCGAATAAAAGAAATACCGAAACAGAAACGTAGATCTACGTTTTCGGCACTCAACGGTCGGGCCACAGAAACGTAGAACTACGTGAACGCACAGAAAGTGTTAAAGTGCTGACCTGAGACCAGATTGGCTCATAAGTCATAGTGAGGTATGTGTGTGTGGCCATGTGACCGGAGCACTGGTCCTAGATCAGTATCATTCAAGTGTAAAAGAGGTCAGAGTTCATACAGTCTGGGTACCTAGAGTATACTATACAGTACAGAGAAGTATCTTCTAGGCATATGTTTGGCTCATACTGCCTTGGGAGAGGTTTTGATTTATATGATGGCACAGGACATAAGAACCACTATGAGTCATTTCTTTCCCCTTCCAAGAATCACACAGTGCAGCGTTCAAACCCCCGGCTGGTGCTCGTCCTCGGGACGTGAGCCGTGCCAGCGCTCCAATCAGACGTGGTGAGAAACGGCCAGTGTCTCATCTGGTGGAGGAGTGTGATGTTTACTTTAGCCGGAGAGCATGTTCTGTCACAGCGGTGTCTCAGGTTACCCCTCACTCTCTCTCTCTCTCTCTCCTCTCCCAGGGGGCGAGAGAGACGGTGTGAGTTGAGATTCTCAGACAAGAAGCGGCTGTTTCATCAAACAGGGTCAGAAAGTTAGCCAGACAACTTTTCAACAACATTCAACTGTATCTTGATGGCTTTTTGTCAAATTAAACTTGAAAATAGTTTATTTAACTTAAAGGGATAGTTGGGGTTTTTGGGGCCTGTTTCTTGAATACCAGTGATGATGTTGATGATGTTGAGTCCTTCAGTAATATCTCTTTGACCTCCTCCACCCCTACACCCCCATTACCTAACTGACCTCCTCCATCCCTACACCCCCTCCATTGTCCAGTACCTATCTGACCTCCACCCCTACACCCCCAGTACCTCTCTGAACTTCTCCACCCCTACACCCCCAATACTTCTCTGACCTCCTCCACCCCTACACCCCCTCCATGCCCCCCAGTACCTATCTGACCTCCTCCACCCCTACACCTCCTCCATGCCCCCCAGTACCTATCTGACCTCCTCCACCCCTACACCTCCTCCATGCGCCCCAGTACCTATCTGACCTCCTCCACCCCTACACCTCCTCCTGGAGGCTCATCACACACAGATCTGCTCTCCATCCTTCAGACCTGTCTACAAAGCTTTGGCCCCCACCCTCTGGAACTCTCTCCTGGCTGAGATCCTCTCTGCCACATCCTTGGACTCCTCCAAGATGGCCCTGAAAACCCACCTGTTCACGAAGGCCTACGGCCTCTAGTCGTCTCCCTGTCATTTATTGTTATTACTATTTATTTTACTTATGTCTTATGTGACTTTTTTGTTGCCTGTAAAGCGTTCCTTGGGTTTCTTGGAAGGCGCTATATAAATCCAAGTTATTATTATTATTATTATTATTATTACTTTGTGTTTACTGTGGAGTGTAGATTTCAGTTCCTCAGTTCAGTTGTTCCCCATGATGGCCTTCCTGACCCTGACCCTGACTCTTGACCCTTGACCCTGACCCACGTCACCACATGACATTCAACCGTGTGATTTTTTTCCGTAGCCTCTGTGAGCGAAGACGCTCATTGATTGCAGCGAAGAAGAAAAAGACGCTCTCCGATTGGCTAACCCTAACCCTAACTCTAAGCATAACCACGTCGAAAGAGGGCCTAAGCATAACCACTTCGAAAGAGGGCCTAAGCATAACCACTTCGAAAGAATGCCTAAGCATAACCACTTCGAAGCAGAGAATATATGTACAAGGCGGAAGAGACCCTTCGGAGCTAAACCAGTCAGAGAGGGTCTTTTCTTCTTCACTGTACGCGGCCTAGCCAATCAGAGAGCGCCTTCGCAAACGGAGGCTATGGAAAAAAATCACGCCATTCAAAGCATTCAACCACCACCTTATTGGTTAAAGAGAGTCAGGGACATAAACGTTTGTTTGCTGCCACCTGGTGGCCAGTTTCTGTACTGATCTAATGACCTACTGACCTACTGACCTACTGATCTACTGATTTACTGATTTACTGATTTACTGATTTACTGATTTACTGATTTACTGATTTCCTGATCTACTGATTTACTGACCTACTGATTTACTGATCTACTGATCTTTGCACACATTGCCATACAGAATAACTACAAGAGTTTTACATTTGGGACAATTTGGTGAAATTCCTGCTTCATACTACTTACTACTAGAAATGAGTGCTCAGTAGAGCACAATACACCCAGACACCTACAATAGTTCATGCAGAAACCATTTATTACCATTAATTATAAGTACCGGTATCCAAACACACTCCCAACATACAGTACACAGAGATCATCCACTGTCTGCATGAACTGTGTTGGCAAGTCACTAGCCTACCAAGAACAAGTCACTAGCCTACCAAGAACAAGTCACTAATCTACCAAGAACAAGTCACTAGCCTACCAAGAACAAGTCACTAATCTACCAAGAACAAGTCATTAATCTACCAAGAACAAGTCACTAATCTACCAAGAACAAGTCACTAATCTACCAAGAACAAGTCACTAATCTACCAAGAACAAGTCACTAATCTACAAAGAACAAGTCACTAATCTACCAAAAACAAGTCACCAATCTACCAAGAACAAGTCACTAATATCTAACCTTTATTTACCCAGGGTATAGGTTCGCTGAGCACAGATGCTCTTTTTCAGCTACGCCCTGCTTCACATTCACACAGTCCCATTCACACCTGGGAGCTGCCCAGTACAACCACAGCCTGACACCATTGGCCACTGAGCAACTCCACTGGAGCAGTTGGGGGTTAAGTGTCTAATCTACCAAGAACAAGTCACTAATATACCAAGAACAAGTCACTAATCTACCAAGAACAAGTCACTAATCTACCAAGAACAGCCACAGAACTTTTAGAAAGGTACAGAATAAAAGTATTGCTGTCCAAAAATGAATGTCTTTGTTTACATGTTGCAGGCATGTATCGGATCCCCTCCCTACTTCCCATTTCCCCACGTGGAATGCACCTGATTGGATAAATGACGTGCTGGTGCTCTTGTGCGACAGCTAATGGCTGAATGTTATCTATACTATAGCACATAGGTGTCAAACTCATGGCCCGCGGGCCAAATGCGGCCTGCCACGTCATTTGATGTGGCCCCCCAAGAGTTCTGGTAAAAAAAAAAGATTTTTTTTTTTTTTTTTTTTTTATACATTAATCTTGGGTTAAAAAATAGCGGCGTTAAAATAATTGTGGGTTAATGCGTTAATAAAGCTTTGACAGCTTTAGTTATTACACATTCTTACACATACATGTGTGTTGAACATCTGAGGTATTGATGAAGTAACAAAGGAAAAAAGCCAAAAGCACTTACTCCTCAGACATTCTTTGACAATTTTACAGCCCAAAATACAAAAAAGATCCAGGCGGAATAGGTAACAAAGGGTTGAAGAAATATTGTCTGAACTGTCAGATGCATGCTGGCTGTGTGACATAACCGAGCATCTCGCTCAATTGAATAAGAAGCTGTAGGGACGCAAACAAGTCCCACCCAAAACTTGACCAATATAGTTGTGAACTGAGACAACCCTTATTTTGTTATTTTTGAGTACAGTTACAGTTGTGTGTTCATGCAGACACATAATAGCAATTTCATTACGAATTGAAAATGGGGGACCCTGATGTAAACAAGTCGAAAGTTTTTCTCTGGTCTGCATCCCCTTAACAATTGTGTGTATTGAGCTGTACTGTGCTGTACCCATTCTGCAATCTGTTAATTAAAGTTAATTAAACTATCTTCCATTAGTTGGATGTATGGCCTCTGCAAGGTTGTGTGCAGCCATTTGTTTTTGTAACATCTGCTACATCTGTCCCACGCGTTCTTTGCAGCTCACAGTTGTTAGTTCTGCCCCTCTTGACTGTGATAAAAAGGTTTTGAACAAACTTAATGTCATAGCTTGTATTTGATGATATTCTTCTTTGTTATTTACTTGAATGGTTTGATCATTGATTGATGGAGTAATATGGGGTTCTGATAAACTAAAATTATTTGTTAAAATAACATAAGCTAACATATATTTTTACATCTATGCAAATGCATATGCAATATGTATAACTTGAATAAGTAATAAATACAGAAACAACATGTTTAACAATATGTAAATGAGTAGCTACATTTATTTTACATTACATTAACATTTATACGGTCTTTGGCCCTTTGAGGGCAACCAGGTTGAAAAAGCCCTCAGCTCGGAACTAGGCAAAATCTGCATATGGCTCGCCAACAACAAACTATCATTACACATGGGCAAAACAGAGTCCATTCTCTTCGGTTCAAATAACAAACTCAGCAAAACAGACGGCTTCTCAGTTACAGTGGGTGACAATATTGTCACAAGGAAAGATGAAATTACCTACCTGGGTTCCATCCTAGAGGCTAATCTTTCCTGTGACAAAATGGCATCCAATGTAATAAAAAAAGTCAATCAACGAACTCGATTCTTGTACCGGATCTCCTCCCTGGTAAACAAGAATACCCTGAAGACTCTGGCAGGAGCACTCATTCAAGGGTACTACGACTATGCTTGCACCTCATGGTACCAAAGCACCTCAAAGGCACTAAAAACCAAATTACAAACATCTCAAAACAAACTAGTCAGACTACTGCTTGACCTGACTCCTAGAACCCACCTCACCCCTGCACACTTTGCCAACCTAGGATGGCTTAGACTGAGTAGACAACAGAGTACAGCAACTTGCAATGGGCCTGGTCTACAAGATACACTACACGACCAAGGTACCCATGTACATGTCAAAATACTTCCCAAAGGTCAGTGAATACCACGATCACAACACCAGAGGGAGCTCCACAAATCATGTAAAACCCAGATTCGGCTCAAACAAGGGACTAAACACGTTTCGCAATTATGCCACAACAATGTGGAACGCCCTACCCAAAGCTGTAAAGGAATGTAAATCACTACCCACCTTCAAAAACACTCTCAAAGAACACCTACGGGAGACTGCAATTCAAAACTGGCCCCTACAAATGTCCTAACCCAGTTGTACAATAAAGACCAAGCATGGCTTTGTCAGTATTCCAATGTACAGCCCCACCCAACCCCACCCCACCTACCCAACCTCCTCCAATGTACAGTTTCCATGTCAAATGTATGTCAGTATTCCAATGTACAGTCAACCCCCCCCCCCTACCCAACCCCCCCCCCCCCCCCCACCTCCAATGTACAGCCCCACCCCACCTACCCAACCTCCCCCAATGCACAGTTTCTATGTCAAATGTATATACTCTTCTTCTGGATTTTTTTAGTATCACAAACAGTACTGTATTTGAAAATCTGGTATGTCATAAATGTATAGATGTAGCAGTACTGTCTATCTGTATGTCATGTGTGTCATATGATGAATTGAAAATGGGGGACCCTGATGGAAACAAGACGAAAGTCTTTCTCA